>NC_088229.1:9660545-9745545 GCF_036934945.1 Oncorhynchus masou masou | reverse complement strand
AGGGAGTACCAGTACCAGATCAATGTGGATCTATATACAGGGAGTACCAGATCAATGTAGAGCTATATACAGGGAGTACCAGTACCAGATCAATGTGGATCTATATACAGGGAGTACCAGATCAATGTAGAGCTATATACATGGAGTCCCAGTACCAGATCAATGTGAAGCTATATACAGGGAGTACCAGTACCAGATCAATGTGGAGCTATATACAGGGAGTACCAGTACCAGATCAATGTGAAGCTATATACAGGGAGTACCAGTACCAGATCAATGTGGAGTTATATACAGGGAGTACCAGTACCAGATCAATGTGGAGCTATATACAGGGAGTACCAGATCAATGTGGAGCTATATACAGGGAGTACCAGTACCAGATCAATGTAGAGCTATATACAGGGAGTCCCAGTACCTGATCAATGTGAAGCTATATACAGGGAGTCCCAGTACCAGATCAATGTGGAGCTATATACAGGGAGTACCAGTACCAGATCAATGTGGAGCTATATACAGGGAGTACCAGTACCAGATCAATGTGGAGCTATATACAGGGAGTACCAGTACCAGATCAATGTGGAGCTATATGCAGGGAGTACCAGTACCAGATCAATGTGGAGCTATATACAGGGAGTACCAGTACCAGATCAATGTGGAGCTATATACAGGGAGTACCAGTACCAGATCAATGTGAAGCTATATACAGGGAGTACCAGTACCAGATCAATGTGAAGCTATATACAGGGAGTACCAGTACCAGATCAATGTGGAGCTATATACAGGGAGTACCAGTACCAGATCAATGTGGAGCTATATACAGGGAGTACCAGTACCAGATCAATATGGAGCTATATACAGGGAGTACCAGTACCAGATCAATGTGCAAAGGTACGAAGTATTTTAGGTAGTTATGTACATGAAGGCAGGGTGAAGTGACTAGGCATCAGGATAGATAATAATAAGGTATTTGAGGTAGATATGTACATGAAGGCAGGGTAAAATGACTAGACATCAGGATAGATAATAATAAGGTATTTTAGGTAGATATGTACATGAAGGCAGGGTAAAGTGACTAGGCATCAGGATAGATAATAATAAGGTATTTGAGGTGGATATGTACATGAAGGCAGGGTAAAGTGACTAGGCATCAGGATAGATAATAATAAGGTATTTGAGGTAGATATGTACATGAAGGCAGGGTGAAATGACTAGGCATCAGGATAGATAATAATAAGTGCAAAATAAAGAACAGAGTAGCAGCAGCAAATTATGAGTGTAAAGGTGTGTGGGGGTTTTCAGTATGCAACTGTGTGTGTGTGTTGCATCGGTATGTGTGTGTTGTGTGTGTGTGTGTGTGTGTGTGTGTGTGTGTGTGTGTGTGTGTGTGTGTGTGTGTGTGTGTGTGTGTGTGTGTGTGTGTGTGTGTGTGTGTGTGTGTGTGTGTGTGTGTGTGTGTGTGTGTGTGTGTGTGTGTGTGTGTGTGTGTGTGTGTGTGTGTGTGTGTGTGTGTGTGTGTGTGTGTGTGTGTGTGTGTGTGTGTGTGTGTGTGTGTGTGTGTGTGTGTGTGTTAGTGTATATACCAACATTCCTAGTCGATCACCAAACATTTCTGTAAAAAACTCAATGATAAAGCTTTGCGTTCCTATCGTTTGTGTCCGTTTCACGCTGTTGTCGGTAGGTGCAGTTGATTCAGCAGCCCTAGTGCACCTATAGGCCTACCGCTGGCCAATCAGATAGCTCAGATAACCGTGTCTGCACAGTTTCCATAGGCTGTAAAAAGAAGCCTCAGGCACACGGCAAATATGACAAAACCATTTCAAAACCATGACTCGAGAGAGTCAACGAATACAACTTAGAGCTGCTGTTTTTATGACTAAATTCATGTTATTGTTATAAGTATTATATATACTTTCAACACTTTGTTTGCGCATTTTATGGCATATAAAAGGGTTAATCTCCCTACTTCCACTCATTCTACAACCAGCACTGCAGCTGCAATGAATGAGTATAGCAGTGTTCTGATAAGCTTGCGTTATTATTTGTTATCTTGTGTCTGTTTTGATATAGAGCAATATTTCACTTGGTGCATGAGGCAGAAATAATGCAACGGGACTTTAGTTTCACCATCCCCTGGAAGACTGTTGTTGGGGAATAATCAGAATTAGTTGGTAACATAGGTAAGATGTTTTATATTCATCATATGTTTGTAAGTTACTTCTCATCAGAATGTTTATTTTTGTATAATACTGTGGCCGGGTTTGCAGTATCTGTTCTCTGTCAGGACTAAGTTACTTGGGCCGGAGAGAGGGGAGAGGTCAAGCGTGTATCTCTTGGCTCCACAATGTCTGTGTGCCAGTCAATGTGTCTCTGTGATCTTGTCAAGGAGGGGTGGATGTGATATAAGCCTGTTGATATGAGGATTTGTTTTATGGTTCTGAGTTTGAGAAAAGAACATAGTTTAGGAGACAAAGCTGAACGATAAATTATGGCCAATGCTGTCTGGCTATGTGTGTCTTTGCTATAAAGGATCTCAGTTGCAATGTGTAAGGGACTCTCAGAGAATTCATTTATAGACACTGAATTGATCTGAGAGTCACAGGGTTGTGATGGAGCTCATATAATTAAAGATGGACTTTAAGATAACTCTGACTTGTGTGTGCTTCGCACTCATGATTTGGTAAATACAGGAAATTTCCACGACATTGTGTCCCATGTTCTCAGCATAGGGAGGGAGAGAGGAGGGACGATGAGTCGGATGAGAGGCAGTCTCACTCCCTCCCCCTCAGACTGACCATCAGATGCCTTTATTTCCTTTGTTTTGTATCTATTTAGTATGGTCAGGGCGTGAGTTTGGTGGGCAGTCTATGTTTGTTTTTCTATGTTTTGGAGTATTTTTATGTTTCGGCCTAGTATGGTTCTCAATCAGAGGCAGGTGTCATTAGTTGTCTCTGATTGAGAATCATACTTAGGTAGCTTGTGTTTCACTGTGTGTTTGTGGGTGATTGTTCCTGTCTCTGTGTTTTGCACCAGATAGGGCTGTTTTTGGTTTTCCACGTTTATTGTTTTGTAGTGTTCATGTTTATCTGTTTTTATTAAACATGAATCAATATAACCACGCTGTGTTTTGGTCCTCCTCTACTTCACCACAGGAAAACCCTGACAAAAACATCATTATGCCCATTCAACTGTGCCTCAAGTAAAACAAGATATTAGCTCTTACCACTGTGATCATATACCATACCTACATTTTTAAAATATAATTTCATAATAGTCTGATAAGAACAATATTGACAGGTAAATTCAAGCGCAGCCAATATGCAGTGATAATGTATTGGGCCTATAGCCTACCGCACAAAACTCATTGCTACAGAACTGTTTTTAATTGGTTAATGTTGCATAGGTTTCTTTAAGTCTTGTTCATTTAAAAAATCTGAGCTGTAGATATCGACTTGCATTTTGACTCAGAAAGTGATCTTAACCAAAAGGTTGGTGACCACTTGTGTAGTGTGTGAGTGAGTGTACAGTCGTGGCCTAAAGTTTTGAGAATGACACATATATTAATTTCCAAAAGTTTGCTGCTTCAGTGTCTTTAGATATTTTTGTCAGATGTTACTATGGAATACTGAAGTATAATTACAAGCATTTCATAAGTGTCAAAGGCTTTTATTGACAATTACATGAAGTTGATGCAAAGAGTCAATATTTGCAGTGTTGACTCTTCTTTTTTCAAGACCTCTGCAAAGCCGCCCTGGCATGCTATCAATTAACTTCTGGGCCACATCCTGACAGATGGTAACCCATTCTTGCATAATCAATGCTTGGAGTTTGTCAGAATTTGTGGGTTTTTGTTTGTCCACCCGCTTCTTGAGGGTTGACCACAAGTTCTCAATGGGATTAAGGTCTGGGGAGTTTCCTGGCCATGGACCCAAAATATCAATGTTTTGTTCCCCGAGCCACTTAGTTATCACTTTTGCCTTATGGCAAGGTGCTCCATCATGCTGGAAAACGCATTGTTTGTCACCAAACTGTTCCTGGATGGTTGGGAGAAGTTGCTCTCAGAGGATGTGTTGGTACCATTCTCTATTCATGGCTGTGTTCTTAGGCAAAATTGTGAATGAGCCCACTCCGTTGGCTGAGATGCAACCCCACACATGAATGGTCTCAGGAGGCTTTACTGTTGGCATGACACAGGACTGAAGGTGGCTCACCTTGTCTTCTCCGGACAAGCTTTTTCCGGATGCCCCAAACATTTGGAAAGGGGATTCATCAGAGAAAATGACTTTACCCCAGTCCTCAGCAGTCCAATCCCTGTACCTTTTGCAGAATATCAGTCTGTCCCTGATGTTTTTCCTGAAGAGAAGTGGCTTCTTTGCTGCCCTTCTTGACACCAGGCCATCCTCCAAAAGTCTTCGCCTCACTGTGCGTGCAGATGCACTCACACCTGCCTGCTGCCATTCCTGAGCAAGCTCTGTACTGGTGGTGCCCCGATCCCGCAGCTGAATCAACTTTAGGAGAAGGTCCTGGCGCTTGCTGGACTTTCTTGAGCACCTTGAAGCCTTCTTCACAACAATTGAACCGCTCTCCTTGAAGTTCTAGATGATCCGATAAATTGATGATTTAGGTGCAATCTTACTGACAGCAATATCCTTGGATGTGAAACCCTTTTTGTGCAAATCAATGATGACGGCATGTGTTTCCTTGCAGGTAACCATGGTTGACAGAGGAAGAACAATGGTTCCAAGCACCACCCTCCTTTTGAAGCTTCCAGTCTGTTACTCAAACTCAATCAGTACGACAGAGTTTTTTTTATTTAAAAAATAAAAAAATTATTCACCTTTATTTAACCAGGTAAGCTAGTTTGAGAACAAGTTCTCATTTACAACTGCGACCTGGCCAAGATAAAGCAAAGCAGTGCGACACAAACAACACAGAGTTACACAAGGAATAAACAAGCGTACAGTCAATAACACAATAGAAAAAAAGAACATCTATATACAGTGATGACAGAGTGATCTCCAGCCTGGTCCTTTTTGAGGGCTAAAAGAATGGAAAAGTTCATTTGCATGGCAAAGAGGGACTTTGCAATTAATCGCAATCCATCTGATCACGCATCATAACATTCTGGAGTGTGTGTGTGTGTGTGTTTGAGAGAGAGAGAGAGAGAGAGAGAGAGAGAGAGAGAGAGAGAGAGAGAGAGAATGGACAAAGCAACCCCCCCCCACACACACACACACACACACACACACAGCGAGCTGTGTTATGCCTCCACACCTTATAATCTATTGCAAATGCTTGATTGCCATCCTAACATCAGAACAATAACAAGCAGGTAGTGGTGTTAGTCCAGACATCCAGACGGCGGCCATTTTGCTGTCCTGACGCTCTATCCCGACCAGCATAGCACCACTACAGCGGAGGTACAACAACTGGACTGATTGATGCATGAAGGTAAACAGAGATCGGGACACAACACAGTCCTTTATAGGTTACTCTGATAACATACGTTAGCCAACATCTGCTCGGGAAGATATTGGAGGAGGAGGATCCGTGTCTTTAACCCTCGAGGTCCTGTTAGGTCAGATAAGACTATTTGTGTTAAGTACAGCAGGTAGCTACAGAAGGAACTGTAACTTGATAAGCAATACTATGAAATGGATGTGAAAAAAGTGGCATTGAGTCGAGAGAGAGAGAAAATAATTTATTATAGATTTTTTGTAATTTAAACTCTATTTACCTATGCAGCCTAAACAAACAATATTTTAAAGAACAGTTTTGTGGACAGTGAATTAAAGTTTAAATGAGGAATTTCACAAATGTGTCAAATAGAAAGGGATTGAAGGGATCACTGATAGGTAGTGAATTAGAATGAAGCTTGGTGTTTACCTGGAGAGTATATCGTTCTCAGACTCAAAAATGTGTGTGTGTGTGTGTGTGTGTGTGTGTGTGTGTGTGTGTGTGTGTGTGTGCGCGTGTGTGCGTGTACATAACAAAATCTGCCATCGAAAAAGCTTACCACCACTTCAATAATGAATAAATCAGTTGTTTAACGAGTTCTCTAATATAGCCTAGTTACACAGACTGGCCAATCAAAGCAATAACTGTTCAAATGAAAGAAAACTGCTGCTCAGTAAACATCCAGCGAAGCACATCAAAGCTAATCTCGGAGAGATGCGAAGGCAACGAGCGAAGGGTGGAAGAAAGTGTCTTATTTGATTACTTCTCCCCCAAATATCTGCCTCGCTGTTATAAAACTCATTCCACGTCGATGAAGACGTTGAATTATAGAAAGGGGGAAGAAGTAAAAACACTGAGAAAGAGTCCTGCACAAAGAGAGAAACAAAACTATCAGTCAAGAATCAGGCTACTGCCCTGTATGAAATAACATCTTGCAGATTTAAAAAGGTTCTTCTGTGTGCCAGACTGCTGAGCGAGACGTGCAGATAACGTGCAGCAATCCAGTTGTGTGAAAAAATGATTGATTATCCCCCTAGTTTTGTCAGAGAAAACCACAACCACTGAGCATAAAATAACTCTAGAGGCTGAGCTTCAAATGCAGCCAAGCAAAGCCTGCCAACATCAAGTCAATCATTAATTCAAGCATTGTATCAGCGCAACATTAGCTGAAGGCACAACATTCCACAGCAGCTGCTGCCATGCGTTTCGTTGTGACATTTGGGTGACACACGTGCGCCAGCCACATGAGCATGATAGCAGAAAGCATGCTGCATTGCTACATCTTTACTTAGAAGTTTCCATGTAGACTTTTGTGCTTTCTTTATAAGAGCACATCACCCTCCCCACCCTGTCATAACACCACCATCTACCTTTGTCTTTATCCATCCATCCTTTCTCCCTAGTCTCCGTTATCCATCCATCTATCTATCCATCTACCATCCATCCATCCACCTACCCTCCATCCGTCCATAATTTCTCCCTAGTCTCCGTTATCCATCCATCCACCTACCCTCCATTATCCATCCATCTATCTATCCACCTATCCTCCATCCATCCATCCACCCTCCATCCATCCATAATTTCTCCTTAGTCTCCATCCATTCATCCATCCATCTATAATTTCTCCCAAGTCTCTGTTATCCATCCATCTATAATTTCTCCCTAGTCTTTGTTATCCATACATCTATAATTTCTCCCTAGTCTCTGTTATCCATACATCTATAATTTATCCCTTGTCTCTGTTATCTATACATCTATAATTTCTCCCTAGTCTTTGTTATCCATACATCTATAATTTCTCCCTAGTCTCTGTTATCCATACATCTATAATTTCTCCCTAGTTTATGTTATCCATACATCTATAATTTCTCCCTAGTCTCTGTTATCCATCTACAGTGCCTTGGATTGTATTTATCATCATTAGTCATTAGGTCAACATTGGATCATTCAGAGATCCTCACTGAACTTCTGGAGAGAGTTTGCTGCACTGAAAGTAAAGGGGCTGAATAATTTTGCACGCCCAATTTTTCAGTTTTTGATTTGTTAAAAAAGTTTGAAATATCCAATAAATGTCGTTCCACTTCATGATTGTGTCCCACTTGTTGTTGATTCTTCACAAAAAAATACAGTTTTATATCTTTATGTTTGAAGCCTGAAATGTGGCAAAAGGTCGCAAAGTTCAAGGGGGCCGAATACTTTCGCAAGGCACTGTATCTATAATTTCTCCCTCGTCTCTGTTATCCATATATCTATAATTTATCCCTAGTCTCTGTTATCTATACATCTATAATTTCTCCCTAGTCTCTGTTATCCATACATCTATAATTTCTCCCTAGTCTCTGTTATCCATCTATAAATCTATAATTTCTCCCTAGTCTCTGTTATCCTGTCCAACCATCCATCTATATATCTATAATTTCTATAATTTCTCCCTAGTCTCTGTTATCCATCCATCCATCATTTCTCAAATCATCCACACACACACACACACACACACACACACACACACACACACACACACACACACACACACACACACACACAGAGAGAGAGAGAGAGACTAAACACAACACATTTCATACAGCAACTAAATCTCTTCAACAACCTGCATGTCTCACCCAACAACTTTTTTTTATTTAGCTTTAGTTAACTAGGCAAGTCAGTTATGAACAAATTATTATTTACAATGATGGCCGAGGAACAGTGGGTTAACTGTTCAGGGGAAAAGTGGGTTAACTGTTCAGGGGCAGAAAAACACATTATTACCTTGTCAGCTCGGGGATTCAATCTAGCAACCTTTCGGTTACTGGCCCAACGCTCTAACCACTAGGCTACCTGCCGCCCCTACACTCTAACCACTAGGCTACTTGCCGCCCCTACACTCTAACCACTAGGCTACCTGCCGCCCCTACACTCTAACCACTAGGCTACTTGCCGCCCCTACACTCTAACCACTAGGCTACCTGCCGCCCCTACACTCTAACCACTAGGCTACCTGCCGCCCCCACCCCACAAATGACTGGATATCAAACTCGATATGACTCAGACACACTTTCTCTCCCTCAGGGATGATGTCTGTTAGTTTAAGACTAACCCGGATTAGCCATGGGAGGAACGTAATGTAAACAGACAATTAATGAATTGTCACATTACCCAGGTGTGAGAAGAGAATATCGTTATTATCTGTTAAGGTGGCTCCCAGGAGATGAAAGGAATTATACTGACCTCTGCTGGCAGTCAGAGACAGTGTCTCCTCTGTGTATGTGTGCGTGTGTGTGTGTGTGTGTGTGTGTGTGTGTGTGTGTGTGTGTGTGTGTGTGTGTGTGTGTGTGTGTGTGTGTGTGTGTGTGTGTGTGTGTGTGTGTGTGTGTGTGTGTGTGTGTGTGTGTGTGTGTGTGTGTGTGTGTGTGTGTGTGTGTGTGTGACTTGAAGAGCACACATTTGCCGAATGCAAAAGAATAATGAAGGAATTCAAAGGAATACTGACAGACACAAGCCATTTGGGAATGAAATTGTGAATCGAGACATATGATGAAACTGAAGTCTACGTCTACCCCTTAAAACAGGACTCTCCAACCCTGTTCCTGGAGAGCTACCCTCCTGTAGGTTCACTCCAACCCTGTTCCTGGAGAGCTACCCTCCTGTAGGTTCTCACTCCAACCCTGTTCCCGGAGAGCTACCCTCCTGTAGGTTCACTCCAACACTGTTCCTGGAGAGCTACCCTCCTGTAGGTTCTCACTCCAACCCTGTTCCTGGAGAGCTACCCTCCTGTAGGTTCACTCCAACACAGTTCCTGGAGAGCTACCCTCCTGTAGGTTCTCACTCCAACCCTGTTCCTGGAGAGCTACCCTCCTGTAGGTTCACTCCAACCCTGTTCCCGGAGAGCTACTCTCCTGTAGGTTCACTCCAACCCTGTTCCTGGAGAGCGACCGTCCTTTCTGTTTTCCCTCCAACCCTAATCTAACACACCTGATTCTAATAATTAGCTGGGTAATGAGTTGAATCAGGTTAGTTACAACTGGGGTTGGACTGAAAACCGACAGGAGAGTAGCTCTGCAGGAACAGGGTTGCCTTAAAATGTGACTCATACTGGAGGTAAATCTCATGGCCTCACACAAACACACACACAGCAATTCCATGTGAAATCACACTTAATCCCAATCCCATCAAGACATAGCTGAAACCCTCTATAGTATAGCTACCCTTTTCTAAAAGCAACCCCACCCTCCATCAGAATGTCTGAGTGACCCCACCCTCCATCAGAATGTCTGAGTGACTCCACCCTCCATGAGAATGTCTGAGTGACCCCACCCTCCATGACAATATCTGAAGTGACCCCAACCGCCATCAGAATGTCTGAGTGACCCCAACCGCCATCAGAGTGTCTGAGTGACCCCACCCTCCATCAGAATGTCTGAGTGACCCCACCCTCCATCAGAGTGTCTGAGCTACACCACCCTCCATCAGAATGTCTGAGTGACCCCAACCACCATCAGAACGTCTGAGTGACCCCAACCGCCATCAGAATGTCTGAGTGACCACCACCCTCCATCAGAACGTCTGAGTGACCCCACCCTCCATCAGAATGTCTGAGTGACACCACCCTCCATCAGAATGTCTGAGTGACCCCACCCTCCATCAGAATGTCTGAGTGACCCCACCCTCCAATAGAACATCTGAGTGACCCCACCCTCCATCAGAATGTCTGAGTGACCCCACCCTCCAATAGAACATCTGAGTGACCCCACCCTCCAATAGAACATCTGAGTGACCCCACCCTCCATCAGAATGTCTGAGTGACCCCACCCTCCATCAGAATGTCTGAAATACACCACCCTCCAATAGAATGTCTGAGTGACCCCACCCTCCAATAGAATGTCTGAGTGACTCCACCCTCCAATAGAATGTCTGAGTGACCCCACCATCCATCAGAAGATCTGATAGACCACACCCTCCATCAGAATGTCTGAAGTACACCACCCTCTATCAGAGTGTCTGAGCTACACCACCCTCCATCAGAATATCTGAGTGACCCCACCCTCCAACAGAACGTCTGAGTTACACCACCCTCCATCAGAATGTCTGAAGTACACCACCCTCCATCAGAATGTCTGAACTACACCACCCTCCATCAGAATGTCTGAACTACACCACCCTCCATCATAATGTCTGAAGTACACCACCCTCCATCAGAATGTCTGAACTACATCACCCTCCATCAGAATGTCTGAGCGATGATATTGGTCCCAGCCCTACAGAATGATGGATTCGACAGAGCATGAGTGTGAACAGATGGGCCATTATTGTCTCTCCGTGGCTTCAGGTAGCAGTGAATTGGAGGGCTCTGGTTTGAGTAAATACAATGATTGTTTTCCAACCCACTTGAAACCAGCTCCTTACTCCCACACAGTCCCACAGTCCCACCCCCTTCGCTCTCAGCTGGTCAGGACTTCCAAAGAGGAAGGACCGGTTGGTCTGGAGGAAATTTGATCATATTTCTTTGGATTTTCCATTAACTGTCTGGGTTGAGGTTGAGAGATGAATTCCTGGCTGCCTCTCAAATGGCACCCTGTTCTTAATATATACAGTACCAGTCAAATGTTTGGACACACCTATTCATTCAAGGGTTTGTCTTTATTTTTTACATTGTAGAATAATAGTGAAGACATATGGGCACAAGGCGAGACCCAGATGCAGACACAGGAGGCAGATGGTTAGAGTCCAAGAAGTGAATGGTCAGAATGGTCAGGCAGGCTCGAGGTCAGGGCAGGCAGAATGGTCAGGCAGGCTCGAGGTCAGGGCAGGCAGAATGGTCAGGCAGGCTCGAGGTCAGGGCAGGCAGAATGGTCAGGCAGGCTCGAGGTCAGGGCAGGCAGAATGGTCAGGCAGGCTCGAGGTCAGGGCAGGCAGAATGGTCAGGCAGGCTCGAGGTCAGGGCAGGCAGAATGGTCAGGCAGGCTCGAGGTCAGGGCAGGCAGAATGGTCAGGCAGGCTCGAGGTCAGGGCAGGCAGAATGGTCAGGCAGGCTCGAGGTCAGGGCAGGCAGAATGGTCAGGCAGGCTCGAGGTCAGGGCAGGCAGAATGGTCAGGCAGGCAGGAATGGAGTCCAGAAAAACAGGCAAAGGTCAAAACCTGGAGGGACTAGTAGAAGAGAATAGAAAAGCAGGAACACGTGGAAAACACGCCGGTTGACTTGAACATACAAGACGAACTGGCACAGATAGACAGGAAGCACAGGGATAAATACACTGGGGAAAAAGAGACACCTGGAGGGGGTGGAGACAATCACAAAGACAGGTGAAACAGATCAGAGCGTGACACAGATTTCCACCAGTCTAATGTCCATAGCTTGTGTTCCTTGGTCCAAGCAAGTCTCTTCTTATTATTGGTGTCCTTTAGTAGTGGCTTCTATGCAGCAATTCGACCATGAAGGCCTGATTCACTCAGTTGAGATGTGTCTGTTACTTGACCTCTGAAGCATTTATTTGGGCTGCAATCTGAGGTGGAGTTATCTCTAATGATCTTATCCTCTACACCAGAGGAAGCTCTGGGTCTTCCTTTCTTATGGCAGTCCTCATGGGAGCCAATTTCATCATAGATCTTGATGGTTTTTGCGACTGCAATTGAAGAAACTTTCAAAGTTCTTAACATTTTCCGGATTCAAGTCTTCAAGTAATGATGGACCGTCATTTCTCTTTGCTTATTTGAGCTATTCTTGCCATAATATGGACTTGGTATTTGACCAAATAGGTCTATCTTCAGTATACCACCCTTACCTTGTCACAACACAACTGATTGGCTCAAACGCATTAAGAAGGAAAGAAATTCCACAAATTCACTTTTAACAAGCCACACCTGTTAATTGAAATGCATACCAGGTGACTACCTCATGAAGCTGGTTGAGAGAATTCCAAGAGTGTGCAAAGCTGTCATCAAGGCAAAGGGTGGCTACTTTGAAGAACCTCAAATATAAAATATATTTTGATTTGTTGAACACTTTTTTGGTTACTACATGATTCCATATGTGTTATTCAGAGTTTTGATGTCGTCACTATTATTCTACAATATAGAAAATAGTCAAAATAAAGGGAAACCCTGGAATGAGTAGGTGTCCAATATTTTTGTTTTGTTTTTTTACCCCTTTTTCTCCTGAATTTCGTGGTATCCAATTGTTAGTAGCTACTATCTTGTCTCATCGCTACAACTCCCGTACGGACTTGGGAGAGACGAAGGTTGAAAGTCATGCGTCCTCTGATACACAACACAACCAACTGCTTCTTAACACAGCCAGCCGCACCAATGTGTAGAAGGAAACACCGTGCACCTGCCAACCTTGGTTAGCTTTTACTGCTCCCGGCCCGCCACAGGAGTCACTGGTGCGCTATGAGACAAGGATTTCCCTACCGGCCAAACCCTCCCTGACCCGGACGACGCTGGGCCAATTCGCGGCCGGTTACGACAGAGCCTGGGCGCGAACCCAGTCTCTGGTGGCACAGCTGCCGCTGCAGTACAGCGCCCTAAACCACTACGCCACCCGGGAGGCCCGTGTCCAATCTTTTGACTGATACTGTAAGTGCACTACTTTGATCAGAGTCATATGCTTATATACTGCAAGTCTATCCCTGAGGGCTTTCTATGTATATAGGAGAAAACCTTGGCAACTGGATGTGAGCGTGTTGCCAGATGTATGGGACTATGTCACGTCACAGACAGAAGTCACAGATATGTCATACATAAACACATACACCTTTGAGTCAGACGGTCTCTGTGGGTGTTATGGATCAAACAAGGTGGGGGAAATGGTGACAGAGAGCATGAGGGAGGGAGAGAAGATAGTGAGTGTGTTTGGGCTAATTATCATAACTTTAGCCACCCATCAGTGAATCCTAAAACACAGTCCAAGACATTATTTAGTAGAGCCCCACAAGCATCACTGATCTAAGCCAATGAAATCGCTCCCTCCAGCAGGGCACCTATTTGACGCTTAGCAGCTACTAGTAATTACCCACAATCATCCTCTCTGTGGGTTTCAGAGCATATGTGCCAGGTTTAACAGACGCATGAGAAGAAACCTGAGAGGACAATCAACACTACAACTGTTAGCATGTCTAGCTGAACGGCCCTGAACCAGAGCTGTTAGCATGTCTAGCTGAACGGCCCTGAACCAGAGCTGTTAGCATGTCTAGCTGAACGGCCCTGAACCAGAGCTGTTAGCATGTCTAGCTGAACGGCCCTGAACCAGAGCTGTTAGCATGTCTAGCTGAACGGCCCTGAACCAGAGCTGTTAGCATGTCTAGCTGAACGGCCCTGAACCAGAGCTGTTAGCATGCCTAGCTGAACGGCCCTGAACCAGAGCTGTTAGCATGTCTAGTAGAATGGCCCTGAACCAGAGCTGTTAGCATGTCTAGCTGAACGGCCCTGAACCAGAGCTGTTAGCATGCCTAGCTGAACGGCCCTGAACCAGAGCTGTTAGCATGTCTAGTAGAATGGCCCTGAACCAGAGCTGTTAGCATGCCTAGCTGAACGGCCCTGAACCAGAGCTGTTAGCATGCCTAGCTGAACGGCCCTGAACCAGAGCTGTTAGCATGTCTAGTAGAATGGCCCTGAACCAGAGCTGTTAGCATGTCTAGTAGAATGGCCCTGAACCAGAGCTGTTAGCATGTCTAGTAGAATGGCCCTGAACCAGAGCTGTTAGCATGTCTAGCTGAACGGCCCTGAACCAGAGCTGTTAGTATGCCTAGCTGAACGGCCCTGAACCAGAGCTGTTAGTATGCCTAGCTGAACGGCCCTGAACCAGAGCTGTTAGTATGCCTAGCTGAACGGCCCTGAACCAGAGCTGTTAGTATGCCTAGCTGAACGGCCCTGAACCAGAGCTGTTAGCATGTCTAGTAGAATGGCCCTGAACCAGAGCTGTTAGTATGCCTAGCTGAACGGCCCTGAACCAGAGCTGTTAGTATGCCTAGCTGAACGGCCCTGGACCAGAGCTGTTAGCATGTCTAGTAGAATGGCCCTGAACCAGAGGTGCTAGATTGTAGCCACAAAGACCCTCACAACAAACAACAATCACTAGTCAGGCCAGAGATGGTCCAAAGACGTCCCCTGTCGCATGATGATTAAAAGACGTGATTTGACTGGCGAGCGAGAGCCAAGCCTGAACCCACAAAGGGTAGGGAGTTAAAGCAATTATATTGCACCGGCAGAGGGTTTCAGAAGTCATTATGTGCCTCAACCAACCTTTCCTCGTTCGCATGGAAATGTGAGCCCACTAATTAGCATGAACATCCACAGAGCCTCTTCAGGGGTGGACGAGGGCTTCTCATCTTGTAAAGCAAATGACACCTCCCTTGTAGAAATTACTTGACCTTTGTCATAGAGTGGAACTGTGGAATACCCTTCGGTTTATGCAAAATATAGCTACATTTACCTGGCTCTACAGATGCATCATGTGCAGGTGTGGAATTATAATGCTTTGTGAGTATTGGTTTCCTTGCAGGAAGGGCATGAGGGCTTTGAATATTCTTTCAATGAGAAGGTAAGTACAATCTTATCACATAATAAATACATTTGGGTATGACCTAAGCATAATTTTGTGCCAGGTTGGTACCACTTTCGCTGAAAACTGTGCAGTAAAGAACCTAAAACTTGTTACTGTGATATCATCATGTCATTGTTCCATATAATCTAGGAACACACCAGCTGGATTTGAAGTATGAAAACAAAACACAGCAAGAGGGCTGTTATCGAATTCTGAAAAGCTTTATCTCGTTATGAGTTCCGGCAGGGTCACTCAATATATTCTCAGACTAGACTTTTCAGAATGCAGATAAATACAAAACCAGTGCACTTCGCTGACTCCTGCTCCACTGCTTCAGAACAACACATAGAGCTGAATGTGGAGCGAGAACAGCGCAGTCGGTGCATATGCCCACCACGCATCCACCTGTGACCTTTTCAATGATTTTGTTATTTCTACAGTTTGCATTGCAACACCGGGGGGGGGGGGGGTTGTGCATATATCACAGTGGGGGGGTATTCATATATCACAGTGCCATTGCATCAAGTTGCTTAGTGAAGCAGAGACTAATGAATTGACTTTTAGAAATGCACTGACTGTGTAAAACTAGAGGAGAAATTAATTGACTGTAAAACTAGAGGACAGGTTCATTGGCTGTGTAAAAACTAGAGGAACGATTAATTGGCTGTGTAAAATTAGAGGACAGGTTCATTGGCTGTGTAAAACTAGAGGACAGGTTCATTGGCTGTGTAAAACTAGAGGACAGGTTCATTGGCTGTGTAAAACTAGAGGACAGGTTCATTGGCTGTGTAAAACTAGAGGACAGGTTCATTGGCTGTGTAAAACTAGAGGACAGGTTCATTGGCTGTGTAAACAAGGCTTAGGAATCCCATCTTCCAATCATCTCTGTTCACAGTAGGAATTTGATCAAATAAACAGGGTGCCATTTCTACTCCTGCTTGAAAGAATGTGCTTTAGGGATTTACGATGAGGCACGGCTCTGTTTGAGTCTTACTTTCTTACACAACTGCTGTTGACAAATGAATCCAGAGAAATGAATCAACAGATCCATTCACTCCTGGCAGGCGATAGTTGAACACACAACTCGCCTATAATTATCCAGCAGGTCATTTCTGTTCAATTCACCAACTGACCAATAAAATCTCCTTCATTCAGGATGAGTCAGATTCCCGAACCAGACCTACTGTCGCGATCGTTATAATGAATGTCGGGAGGGGGGCGAAGCGTACGTAGAGTTCCACATGTTTAATTAAAATGACACTCACAAAAAAAAAGAATAAAGAGCCAAACGAAAGGTGAAGTCATAGAGTGCTCACAGCCCACTACACACAAACAAGATCCCACAAACCACGGTGGGGGAAATGGCTGCCTAAATATGATCCCCAATCTGAGACAACGATAAACAGCTGCCTCTGATTGGGAACCATACCAGGCCAACATAGTCACACCCCGACCTAACCAACATAGAAAATAAAAGGCTCTCTATGGTCAGGGTGTGACATCTACATTGAACTGAAATGGTATTGACTATTGACTATTGATTACCATGTTCTAGCGGCTATACCATGCTGTATAAACTATGTCTAGACTACAGCTGTCTAAACTATGTCTAGACTACAGCTGTCTAAACTATGTCTAGACTACAGCTGTCTAAACTATGTCTAGACTACAGCTGTCTAAACTATGTCTAAACTACAGCTGTCTAAACTATGTCTAGACTACAGCTGTCTAAACTATGTCTCGACTACAGCTGTCTAAACTATGTCTCGAATACAGCTGTCTAAACTATGTCTCGACTACAGCTGTCTAAACTATGTCTAGACTACAGCTGTCTAAACTATGTCTAGACTACAGCTGTCTAAACTATGTCTAGACTACAGCTGTCTACACTATGTCTAGACTACAGCTGTCTAAACTATGTCTAGACTACAGCTGTCTAAACTATGTCTAGACTACAGCTGTCTAAACTATGTCTCGACTACAGCTGTCTAAACTATGTCTCGACTACAGCTGTCTAAACTATGTCTAGACTACAGCTGTCTAAACTATGTCTAGACTACAGCTGTCTAAACTATGTCTAGACTACAGCTGTCTAAACTATGTCTAGACTACAGCTGTCTAAACTATGTCTAGACTACAGCTGTCTAAACTATGTCTAGACTACAGCTGTCTAAACTATGTCTAGACTACAGCTATGTAAACTATGTCTAGACTACAGCTATATAAACTATGTCTAGACTACAGCTATATAAACTATGTCTAGACCACAGCTATATAAACTATGTCTAGACTACAGACTCTTCCGGCGCCGACAGAGATGGCCGCCTCGTTTCGCGTTCCTAGGAAACTATGCAGTTTTTTGTTTTTTTACATGTTATTTCTTACATTAGTACCCCAGGTCATCTTAGGTTTCATTACATACAGCCGTCAAGAACTACTGTATATAAGATCAGCGTCAACTCACCATCAGTACGACCAAGAATATGTTTTTCGCGACGCGGATCCTGTGTTCTGCCTTACAAACAGGACAACGGAATGGATCGCATGCAGCTGACTCAACTGACTCAACTCCAGCCACTTTAATAATGGGAATTGATGGGAAATGATGTAAATATATCACTAGCCACTTTAAACAATGCTACCTTATATAATGTTACTTACCCTACATTATTCATCTCATATGCATACGTATATACTGTACTCTATATCATCGACTGCATCCTTATGTAATACATGTATCACTAGCCACTTTAACTATGCCACTTTGTTTACATACTCATCTCATATGTATATACTGTACTCGATACCATCTACTGTATCTTGCCTATGCTGCTCTGTACCATCACTCATTCATATATCCTTATGTACATATTCTTTATCCCCTTACACTGTGTATAAGACAGTAGTTTAGGAATTGTTAGTTAGATTACTTGTTGGTTATTACTGCATTGTCGGAACTAGAAGCACAAGCATTTTGCTACACTCGCATTAACATCTGCTAACCATGTGTATGTGGCAAATAAATTTGATTTGATTTGAGCTATATAAACTATGTCTAGACTACAGCTATATAAACTATGTCTAGACCACGGCTATATAAACTGTCTAGACCACGGCTATATAAACTATGTCTAGACTACAGCTATATAAACTATGCCTAGACTACAGCTATACCACGCTGTATAAACTATGTCTAGACTACAGCTATATAAACTATGTCTAGACTACAGCTATACCACGCTGTATAAACTATGTCTAGACTACAGCTATATAAACTATGTCTAGACTACAGCTATATAAACTATGTCTAGACTACAGCTATATAAACTATGTCTAGACTACAGCTATATAAACTATGTCTGGACTACAGCTATGCCACGCTGTATAAACTATGTCTAGACTACAGCTATATAAACTATGTCTAGACTACAGCTATGTAAACTATGTCTAGACTACAGCTATATAAACTATGTCTAGACTACAGCTATATAAACTATGTCTGGACTACAGCTATATAAACTATGTCTAGACTACAGCTATATAAACTATGTCTAGACTACAGCTATATAAACTATGTCTAGACTACAGCTATATAAACTATGTCTAGACTACAGCTATATAAACTATGTCTAGACTACAGCTATGTAAACTATGTCTAGACTACAGTTAAATGACGTAACTAAAAAAAAGAGCCATCCCTCTCTCTCTCTAACCTGGTTTGGGTTTCAGTCAGACTTCAATGATGCTTGGCATATAACCCGGGAATGTGTTGGCTCTGAGATCTCTTTATCTGCCTCTCTCGGTCTCAGGCAGGTAGTCTTTCTCTGCTTTTCTCTTTTCTCAGACAGGCAGTCTGGAACTAAGCAGGTTCTGTAGTCGAGGGTCTGTCTGAGAGACACTCCTTATCCCAAGGGAGGAGATGTGGAAATGTGGAGATGAGGAGATGTGAGGATGAGGAGATGTGGAGATGAGAGGATGAGGGGATGTGGGGATGAGGAGATGTGAGGATGAGGAGACTAGATTATAGAAATTAACCAATTTTAAACCCTAAGCCATGGAACTCAGCAACTCTCACACACGTGTACAGTAACCAACCTATCACAGGCACAGTGCAGCATTCAGTATCACGCAGGAAACAGGAAATGGTTTGACTCACCCACGTTGATGGTGTTAGCTGACAGGAAGTGGCAGCAGGGGAGGCTAGACGTGCTCATGTAGGAGTCGTTGTCCGTCGTCATGGTAACTCTGGACCTCAGGGAGGGGTTGGGAGAATCCGTCGCCATGGTGACACAAGCTTCAGCCTCCAGGACCAAGATACAGGAAGCTTGAGATGTGTGTGTGATACTTCAGAAAGTGTGCTCTCAAACCAGGAGATATGGCTTAGGTTGTCAGTTTCAATAGACTTAAAACAAAACTTTTATCAGTCTCAGACAAACAGCTTGCATCGAAACATCAACATCAACAACTAGGCGAGGCCAAACACTGTGTGAACAATGTTTCCAGAACCTTTCCAAAAATGTCTCCACAATGTTTCAAAAAATTCTCCAAAAAGATATTCAGAGCGGAGTCACCTTGAGGACAGAACACAGGTTCAAACAGGTGCCAGTTCAAAGGTCAAGAGGCAAACAGCAGGGAGGATTCCCACAGTAGTCAGTCACATATTTCACTTCCCATTGAGATGGATGACAGAGGAGAGCAGGGATGATGATTTCAGCACTGTTCCAGGGGAGGAGACAGGAGAGACAGTGACTCAGAGACCAAGCAGCACCTGTTGACCAGAGACAGGCAGCGTTAGTCAGAGAGCATGAGACTAAACAACCAAACACAAAAAGAACAAATTGTATGATTAGGCAGGTATCAAACAAGTCACATGAAATGATTGTGGACTTCAGGAAACAACAGAGGAAGCACCCCCCTATCCACATCGAAGGGACAGCAGTGGAGAACGTGGAAAAGTTTTAAGTTCCTCGGCGTACACATCACAGACAAACTGAAATGGTCCACCCACACAGACTGTGTGATGAAGAAGGCGCAACAGCTCTACACTTGCATTAGCATCTGCTAACCATGTGTATGTGACCAATAAAATTTGATTTGAATTTGAAATGAATACATAGACACCAAATCAACTAGTCCATGTCAGCTAACGTTGTTGTTTTTAGCTACGCTTTGTTAGTCCATAGATTTTGTTGTAATGTTTGAGCATCTCAAATATCACATGAACACACATTAGACATGTGGCAAAATGTATAGAATAGCAAAAAGTGACCTTTAAACCTGAAACCTCTCTCTACCAACCAGAGGGATGTGAACAGTTCATCATGAAAAGTGCTCTGTGCCCATAGAAAGAGACGTGGGGGGGGATGTTCCCCAATGCTGGAAGGGGGGTCTGAGTGAAACAGTTTGGGAACCCCTGATTTAGCAGACACTCTTATCCAGAGTGAATTACAGTTGAATGCATTCATCTGAAGAAAGCTCGGTGGACAACCACATATCACAGTACGGTGCATTCATCTTAAGATAGCTCGGAGGACAACCACATATCACAGTACGGCGCATTCATCTTAAGATAGCTGGGAGGTCAACCACATATCACAGTACGATGCATTCATCTTAAGATAGCTCGGTGGACAACCACATATCACAATACGATGCATTCATCTGAAGAAAGCTCGGTGGACAACCACATATCACAGTACGGTGCATTCATCTTAAGATAGCTCGGTAGACAACCACATATCACAGTACGATGCATTCATCTTAAGGAACAACCACATATCACAGTACGGTGCATTCATCTTAAGATAGCTCGGAGGACAACCACATATCACAGTACGGTGCATTCATCTTAAGGAACAACCACATATCACAGTACGGTGCATTCATCTTAAGGAACAACCACATATCACAGTACGATGCATTCATCTTAAGATAGCTCGGAGGACAACCACATATCACAGTACGGTGCATTCATCTTAAGATAGCTCGGAGGACAACCACATATCACAGTACGGTGCATTCATCTTAAGGAACAACCACATATCACAGTACAATGCATTCATCTTAAGATAGCTCGGAGGACAACCACATATCATCGGTGCATTCATCTTAAGATAGCTCGGAGGACAACCACATATCACAGTACGGTGCATTCATCTTAAGATAGCTCGGAGGACAACCACATATCACAGTACGATGCATTCATCTTAAGGAACAACCACATATCACAGTACGGTGCATTCATCTTAAGATAGCTCGGAGGACAACCACATATCACAGTACGATGCATTCATCTTAAGGAACAACCACATATCACAGTACGGTGCATTCATCTTAAGATAGCTCGGAGGACAACCATATATCACAGTACGATGCATTCATCTTAAGGAACAACCACATATCACAGTACGGTGCATTCATCTTAAGATAGCTCGGAGGACAACCACATATCACAGTACGATGCATTCATCTTAAGGAACAACCACATATCACAGTACGGTGCATTCATCTTAAGATAGCTCGGAGGACAACCACATATCACAGTACGGTGCATTCATCTTAAGATAGCTCGGAGGACAACCACATATCACAGTACGATGCATTCATCTTAAGGAACAACCACATATCACAGTACGGTGCATTCATCTTAAGATCGGAGGACAACCACATATCACTCGATGAGGAACAACCACATATCACAGTACGGTGCATTCATCTTAAGATAGGAACAACCACATATCACAGTACGGTGCATTCAGAAAGTTTTCAGACCCCTTCCCCTTTTCCACATTTTGTTACGTTACAGCCTTATATCCTAAAATGGATAAAGTTTTTTATTTGGGCTCCCGAGTCGCGCGGAGTTCTAAGGTACTGCATCTCAATGCTAGAGGCGTTACTACAGACATCCTGGTTCAAATCCAGGCTGTTTCACAACCGGCAGTGATTGGCCCAGCGTCGTCCGGGTTTGGCCGGTGTAGGCCGTCATTTTAAATAAGAATTTGTTCTTAACTGACTTGCCTAGTTAAATAAAGGTGACAAATCTTTTTTTATAATTAATCTACATTAATGACAACAAACAAACTGCATTTTTTAAAACCTTTTTGCAAATGTATAAAAAATAAATAAATAAAAAAGAACTGAAATTTCACATTTACATCGTTATTCAGACCCTTTACTCGGGACTTTTTGAAGCACTTTTGGCAGCGATTACAGCCTCAAGTCTTCTTGGGTATGACGCTTGGCACACCTGTATTTGGGGAGTTTCTCCCATTCTTCTCTGCAGATCCTATCAAGCTCTGTCCGGTTGGGTGAGGAGCGTCGCTGCACAGCTATTTTCAGGTCTCTCTGTTCGATCGGGTTCAAGTCCGGGCTCTGGCTGGACCACTCAAGGACATTCAGAGACTTGTCCCAAACCCACTCCTGCATTGGTATTGGCTGTGTGCTTAGGGTTGATGTTCTGTTGGAAGGTGAACCTTCGTCCCAGTCTGAGGTCCTGAGCGCCTTGGAGCAGGTTTTCATCAAGGATCTCTTTGTACTTTGCTCCGTTCATCTTTCCCCTTATCCTGACTAGTCTTCCAGTCCCTGACACTGAAAAACACCCCCACAGCATGATGCTGCCACCACCACCATGCTTCACCGTAGGGATGGTGCCAGATTTCCTCACGACGTGACGTTTGGCATTCAGGCAAAAGAGTTCAATCTTAGTTTCATCAGACCAGAGAATCTTGTTTCTCATGGTCTGAGAGACTTTAAGTGCCTTCTGGTAAGCTCCAAGCAGGCTGTCATGTGCCTTTTACTGAGGAGTGGCTTCCGTCTGGCCACTCTACCATATAGGTCTGATTGATGGAGTCCTGCAGAGATAGTTGTCCTTCTGGAAGATTCTCCCATCTCCACAGAGGAACTCTAGAGCTCTGTCAGAGTGACCATCTGGTTCTTGGTCACCCTGACCAAGGCCCTTCTCCCCCCTATTGCTCAGTTTGGCTGGGCGGCCAGCTCTAGGAAGAGTATTGGTGGTTCCAAACTTATTCCATTTAAGAATGATGGAGGCCACTGTGTTCTTGGGGACCTTCAATGCTGCAGAAATGTTTTGGTACCCTTCCCCAGATCTTTGCCTCGGCACAATCCTGTCTCAGAGCTCTACTGACCTCAAGGCTTGGTTTATGGTCTGACATGTGGGACCTTATATAGAAAGGTATGTGCCTTTCCAAATCATGTCCACTCAATATAATTTACCACAGGTGGACCCCAATCAAGTTCTAGAAACATATTAAGGATGATCAATGGAAACAGGATGCACCTGAGATAAATTTAGAGTCTCATAGCAAAGGGTCTTATATAAATATGCTATTTCAGTTTATTTATAATAAATTTGCTAAAATGTTTAAAAACCTGTTTTATGGGTTATTGTGTGTAGATTGATGAGGGAAAAAATGTAATTTAATTAATTTTAGAACAAGGCTGTAATGTAACAAGATGTGGAAAAAGTCAAGGGATTTGAATACTTTCTGAATGCACTATAAGTAAATTGTTCCATAATTGCAGATATCAACAAAGGCAGTTCTGAAAAGGCAGTAAGAAAAGACACGTACTTGCAAGTTTATCTCAATGTGAAGTCTTACACTCATGGAGCCACTGTGAATATCAGTTTAGACTGCTCGTGGAGCCACTGTGAACATCAGGTTGACTGCTCGTGGTGCCACTGTGAATATCAGGTTAGACTGCTCGTGGAGCCACTGTGAACATCAGGTTAGACTGCTCGTGGAGCCACTGTGAACATCAGTTTAGACTGCTCGTGGAGCCACTGTGAACATCAGGTTAGACTGCTCGTGGAGCCACTGTGAATATCAGTTTAGACTGCTCGTGGAGCCACTGTGAATATCAGGTTAGACTGCTCGTGGAGCCACTGTGAATATCAGGTTAGACTGCTCGTGGAGCCACTGTGAACATCAGTTTAGACTGCTCGTGGAGCCACTGTGAATATCAGGTTAGACTGCTCGTGGAGCCACTGTGAACATCAGTTTAGACTGCTCGTGGAGCCACTGTGAATATCAGGTTAGACTGCTCGTGGAGCCACTGTGAACATCAGTTTAGACTGCTCGTGGAGCCACTGTGAATATCAGTTTAGAATGCTCGTGGAGCCACTGTGAATATCAGGTTAGACTGCTCGTGGAGCCACTGTGAATATCAGGTTAGACTGCTCGTGGAGCCACTGTGAATATCAGGTTAGACTGCTCGTGGAGCCACTGTGAATATCAGGTTAGACTGCTCGTGGAGCCACTGTGAATATCAGGTTAGACTGCTCGTGGAACCACTGTGAATATCAGGTTAGACTGCTCGTGGAGCCACTGTGAATATCAGGTTAGACTGCCCGTGGAGCCACTGTGAACATCAGTTTAGACCGCTTGTGGAGCCACTGTGAACATCAGGTTAGACTGCTCGTGGTGCCACTGTGAATAGCAGGTTAGACTGCTCGTGGAGCCACTGTGAATATCAGGTTAGACTGCTCGTGGAGCCACTGTGAATATCAGGTTAGACTGCTCGTGGTGTCACTGTGAATAGCAGGTTAGACTGCTCGTGGAGCCACTGTGAACATCAGGTTAGACTGCTCGTGGAGCCACTGTGAACATCAGTTTAGACTGCTCGTGGAGCCACTGTGAACATCAGGTTAGACTGCTCGTGGAGCCACTGTGAATATCAGGTTAGACTGCTCGTGGTGTCACTGTGAATAGCAGGTTAGACTGCTCGTGGAGCCACTGTGAATATCAGGTTAGACTGCTCGTGGTGCCACTGTGAATAGCAGGTTAGACTGCTCGTGGTGCCACTGTGAACATCAGGTTAGACTGCTCGTGGAGCCACTGTGAATATCAGGTTAGACTGCTCGTGGTGCCACTGTGAATAGCAGGTTAGACTGCTCGTGGAGCCACTGTGAATATCGGTTTAGACCGCTCGTGGAGCCACTGTGAACATCAGTTTAGACCGCTCGTGGAGCCACTGTGAATATCAGGTTAGACTGCTCGTGGAGCCACTGTGAATATCGGTTTAGACTGCTTGTGGAGCCACTGTGAATATCAGGTTAGACTGCTCGTGGAGCCACTGTGAATATCAGGTTAGACTGCTCGTGGAGCCACTGTGAATATCGGTTTAGACTGCTCGTGGAGCCACTGTGAATATCAGTTTAGACTGCTCGTGGAGCCACTGAGCTCCTTTTGGAAAAGACCCCCTTCGAAAAGGAGCTTCTAAACTCAAATCATATGCCATGCCGCAAATCTAATTTAGTGTTGTGGCATAAGCTTTCAAGTCATTCATGACACATCATGTGATTTGGCCAAACAGTAGACCTACACATGGAAGCAAATTCAATTGAAGCTAACTGCTAAATACCTCACAGGTTATTTTGATGCATATCTGGATGCTTGTCATTGAATGGATAGATAGATAACATTAATAGACAGACGGACACAGTCAGACAGATTGAGAGAGAGGAAGAAAGAGTGCAAAAGACTAACAGGCTGCAAGGAAACAATCTCCATTTCCTCAAAAGTTCAGACGTAATGAAACCGAGGATAAAAAGAAGATTGAATTTCATCCTCGTAAAACAGGTTAAAAAAAACTTTGATCTTCAATAAAGCAGTCACTGTTTTGAGGGGGGGGGGGGACGCCAATCTCTATCTCTAGTCTGAGAGGAGATCTGTGTTATCTTCAAGCGAGTTTGAAAATAAAAGAGAGCCGCACAGTCTAGGAGCTCAGATGCAATAATTTAATTACCAGCGTTTTGACAGCCAAGCTGTCTTCATCAGGGTGAGCGAGCCCCAGTTCGAGACACCTACACTATTAGAAAAACAGGTGTTCAGGAGAACCATACCATAGTAGAACCATTCAGTAGAACCATTCTTCAGTTTGTTCCCATAGGGAAAGCCTTTTTGGTGTAGGGTTCTTCAAAGAATCCCCTGTATACGTTTCTCCCTAGAACCATCTACAAAGGGTTCTACCAATAAATATTTTATCATCTAAAAAGTTCTCCCTGGAACCATCTATGAACGGTTCCACCAGCCTTTAAAATGAAATGAGTTATGACATTACATACGCTGAGTATACCAAGCATTAGGAACACCTCATATTGAGTAACACACCCTGTTTTATGCACTCGTTGTAGATCATAAGGCCTTTCTTTGAGGATCTAGTTATATCCTAACACAGTGGTGTTAGTAAACTCCTGGTTTACAGGGCACAGCAGGCCTGCAAGTCACATTATTCTGGCTTGCAAAGTGATGTGTAATTCCGATTGGAACCCGAGACAGAATTAGGATATCCAACAAGTGCAATTGTTAATCATGTGTAAACTGCATTCAGAATGGCTGCCAGGGTTGGGAAGATTGAATACTGAGACTACCTCAATCATCTAAACTGGAACAGCCATCTCAGTAACGGATGCAATAAATCCTATTACTAACAGATTGAATATGTTTAGAAAAATGTATGTTATTTATCTTTGTGTAGCATAAAAAAATCGATCAACCAATCAATGTCTTTGATGACTGTTGCTGGGTGTTATTGGCCACCATCAGCACCGGCCTGTACCCTACTTTCCCTAAGCTCTCTCCTGGCCCCTTACACCAAGTCTGAATTTGTCCTGCTAGGTGACCTAAACTGGGACATGCTTAAACAACCTGACCAAGTCCTAAAGTAACGGGACTCCCTAAATATTTCTGAGATTATTACCAATCCCACAAGGTATGACTTCAAATACCCAGAAAAGGCTACTCACCTTGATGTTATCCTCACAAATAATCAAGATAGCTATCAGTCTGGTGTTTTCTGTAATGACACTAGTGATCACTGTTTTACAGCTTGTGTTCGTAATGGCTGCTCAGTGAAAAGACCTGTCCTGATTTGTTACAGCCATCCCTCCCTCTCTAACCTGGTTTAGATTTCTGTTACAGCCATCTAGCTAACCTGGTTTGGGTTTCTGTTACAGTCATCCCTCCCTCTCTAACCTGGTTTAGATTTCTGTTACAGCCATCCCTCCCTCTCTAACCTGGTTTAGATTTCTGTTACAGCCATCCCTCCCTCTGTAACCTGGTTTAGATTTCTGTTACAGCCATCCCTCCCTCTCTAACCTGGTTTAGATTTCTGTTACAACCATCCCTCTAACCTGGTTTAGATTTCTGTTACAGCCATCCCTCCCTCTCTAACCTGGTTTAGATTTCTGTTACAGCCATCCCTCCCTCTCTAACCTGGTTTAGATTTCTGTTACAGCCATCCCTCCCTCTCTAACCTGGTTTAGATTTCTGTTACAGCCATCCCTACCTCTCTAACCTGGTTTAGATTTCTGTTACAGCCATCTAGCTAACCTGGTTTGGGTTTCTGTTACAGTCATCCCTCTAACCTGTTTTAGGTTTCTGTTACAGCAATCCATCCCTCTCTAACCTGGTTTGGGTTTCTGTTACAACAATCCCTCCCTCTCTAACCTGGTTTAGATTTCTGTTACAGCCATCTAGCTAACCTGGTTTGGGTTTCTGTTACAGCCATCCCTCTAACCTGGTTTGGGTTTCTGTTACAGCCATCTAGCTAACCTGGTTTGGGTTTCTGTTACAGCAATCCCTCTAACCTGGTTTGGGTTTCTGTTACAGTCATCCCTCCCTCTCTAACCTGGTTTAGATTTCTGTTACAGCCATCTAGCTAACCTGGTTTGGGTTTCTGTTACAGCCATCCCTCTAACCTGGTTTGGGTTTCTGTTACAGCCATCCCTCTAACCTGGTTTGGGTTTCTGTTACAGCCATCTAGCTAACCTGGTTTGGGTTTCTGTTACAGCAATCCCTCTAACCTGGTTTGGGTTTCTGTTACAACCATCCCTCTAACCTGGTTTGGGTTTCTGTTACAACCATCCCTCTAACCTGGTTTGGGTTTCTGTTACAACCATCCCTCTAACCTGGTTTAGGTTTCTGTTACAACAATCCCTCCCTCTAACCTGGTTTGGGTTTCTGTTACACAACCATCCCTCTAACCTGGTTTGGGTTTCTGTTACAGCAATCCCTCCCTATCTAACCTGGTTTAGATTTCTGTTACAGCCATCCCTCTAACCTGGTTTAGGTTTCTGTTACAGTCATCCCTCCCTCTCTAACCTGGTTTGGGTTTCTGTTACAGCCATCCCTCTAACCTGGTTTGGGGTTCTGTTACAACCATCCCTCTAACCTGGTTTGGGTTTCTGTTACAGCAATCCCTCCCTCTCTAACCTGGTTTGGGTTTCTGTTACAGCAATCCCTCCCTCTCTAACCTGGTTTAGGTTTCTGTTACAGCCATCCCTCTAACCTGGTTTGGGTTGCTGTTACAGCCATCCCTCTAACCTGGTTTAGGTTTCTGTTACAACCATCCCTCTAACCTGGTTTGGGTTTCTGTTACAGCAATCCCTCTAACCTGGTTTGGGTTTCTGTTACAGTCATCCCTCTAACCTGGTTTAGGTTTCTGTTACAGCAATCCCTCCCTCTCTAACCTGGTTTGGGTTTCTGTTACAGCAATCCCTCCCTCTCTAACCTGGTTTGGGTTTCTGTTACAGCAATCCCTCCCTATCTAACCTGGTTTGGGTTTCTGTTACAGCCATCCCTCTAACCTGGTTTAGGTTTCTGTTACAGTCATCCCTCCCTCTCTAACCTGGTTTGGGTTTCTGTTACAGCCATCCCTCTAACCTGGTTTGGGGTTCTGTTACAACCATCCCTCTAACCTGGTTTGGGTTTCTGTTACAGCAATCCCTCCCTCTCTAACCTGGTTTGGGTTTCTGTTACAGCAATCCCTCCCTCTCTAACCTGGTTTAGGTTTCTGTTACAGCCATCCCTCTAACCTGGTTTGGGTTTCTGTTACAACCATCCCTCTAACATGGTTTGGGTTTCTGTTACAGCCATTCCTCTAACCTGGTTTGGGTTTCTGTTACAGCCATCTAGCTAACCTGGTTTAGGTTTCTGTTACAGCCATCCCTCTAACCTGGTTTGGGTTTCTGTTAAAGCCATCCCTCTAACATGGTTTGGGTTTCTGTTACAGCCATCCCTCTAACCGGGTTTGGGTTTCTGTTACAGCCATCCCTCTAACCTGGTTTGGGTTTCTGTTACAGCCATCTAGCTAACCTGGTTTAGGTTTCTGTTACAGCCATCTAGCTAACCTGGTTTAGGTTTCTGTTACAGCCATCCCTCTAACCTGGTTTGGGTTTCTGTTACAGCCATCCCTCGAACCTGGTTTAGGTTTCTGTTACAGCCATCCCTCGAACCTGGTTTGGGTTTCTGTTACAGCCATCAATCGAACCTGGTTTAGGTTTATGTTACAGCCATCCATCTAACCTGGTTTGGGTTTCAATGACATTTGAGTCTGTATTATATCTACATATCAGATTGTAGGCCTCAAATCTTAAAATCACCTGAGCTGATAAGAGCTGAAGTAACTAAATGGACAAATACACAAACGGCCCGTTCTAACAGCCCGTTCCAACAGCATGTTCCAACAGCCCGTTCCAACAGCCCGTTCCAAAAGCCCGTTCCAACAGCATGTTCCAACAGCCCGTTCCAACAGCCCGTTCCAACAGCCCGTTCCAACAGCCCGTTCCAACAGCCCGTTCCAACAGCCCGTTCCAACAGCCCGTTCCAACAGCATGTTCCAACAGCCCGTTCCAACAGCCCGTTCCAACAGCCCGTTCCAACAGCCCGTTCCAACAGCATGTTCCAACAGCATGTTCCAACAGCATGTTCCAACAGCCCGTTCCAACAGCCCGTTCCAACAGCATGTTCCAACAGCCCGTTCCAACAGCCCGTTCCAACAGCCAGTTCCAACAGCCCGTTCCAACAGCATGTTCCAACAGCCCGTTCCAACAGCCCGTTCCAACAGCCCATTCCAACAGCATGTTCCAACAGCCCGTTCCAACAGCCCGTTCCAACAGCCCGTTCCAACAGCATGTTCCAACAGCCCGTTCCAACAGCCCGTTCCAACAGCCCGTTCCAACAGCATGTTCCAGCCCGTTCCAACAGCCCGTTCCAACAGCCCGTTCCAACAGCCCATTCCAACAGCCCGTTCCAACAGCATGTTCCAACAGCCATTCCAACACAACACAACTTCTCGACTCTGCTAACTACCTTTGCCATATACCTACCTTTTTAAACGTGGCTAGATTCCGCGCCACATTCCTCAAACTAATCCAACCATGGAGACCATGGGTTCGCTGGTTTACAGTGAATACTGTTACTCCTCTACCAGAAAGTCCTTCCTTAAGCTGCTCAGTACTGCGCTGTGTCTGTCAAGACAGACCGTTGTAATACTACTGCTTCCAGGTGTAGTGAACAATGTGTAGTGATGGTGGGGGGTTAGACTCAGGGGTTGGCTGGCTGGTGAGCTGAGACGTGTTCAGGCCCAGGCACGTTTGCTTGTGCTCACACACACTGGCGTGAGCACCCCGCACACGCACACACACACACACACACACACACACACAAACACACACACTGGCGTGAGCACCCCCCGCACACACACACACACTGGCGTGAGTACCCCGCACACACACACACACACACACACACACACACACTGGCGTGAGCACCCCGCACCCCGCACACACGCACACACACACACACACACACACACGCACACAATTATCTGAGTCCAGGTGTCTGTGGCACATATGTCTGTGTGTGTGTGTGTGGGGGGTATACATCTCACCCCACCCACGAAGGGGCTCTGCCAGGAGTAAGACAAAACATTCTACGGAGAGGTCTTTCTCTCTCTCAATACACACACATTCTCATACTCTCGCTGTCTCAAACACAGACCAGAGATTTGACCAGAGATGACCTTTCTGTGCAACAGTACATCTGGCAAAATATCTGTTTTTAGCCGACATTAACGTTCCATGTTTGTGGCCTCCATTAATGTAACTGAAATATGAGGATGTGGAGTAGGAGCTAGTATACAAGAGCCAAGTTGGATGCTATGTAACCGATGTGAATTGGCTAGCGGGGTGCGCGCTAATAGCGTTTCAATCAGTGACGTCACTCGCTCTGAGACCTTGAAGTGGTTGTTCCCCTTGCTCTGCAAGGGCCGCGGCTTTTGTGGAGCGATGTGTAACGATGCTTCGAGGGTGGCTGTTGTCTATGTGTGCAGAGGGTCCCTGGTTCGAGGCGAGGAGAGGGACGGAAGCTATACTGTTACGCTACATGACGCTGCATAACGTTACATGACGTTGGCTCTCTCTGGCACAATCTATGTTGCTTACAACTCATCTACCGCCAGTGCAGCCAGTCTGCCCAGCGCCGCCAGTGCCGCCAGTCAGCCAGGAGCCGCCAGTGCCGCCAGTCTGCCCAGTGCCGCCAGTCAGCCAGGAGCCGCCAGTGCCGCCAGTCAGCCAGGAGCCGCCAGTGCCGCCAGTCTGCCCAGCGCCGCCAGTGCCGCCAGTCTGCCCAGCGCCGCCAGTGCCGCCAGTCTGCCCAGCGACGCCAGTCAGCCAGGAGCCGCCAGTGCCGCCAGTCAGCCAGAAGCCGCCAGTGCCACCAGTCTGCCCAGCGCCGCCAGTGCCGCCAGTCTGCCCAGCGCCGCCAGTCAGCCAGGAGCCGCCAGTGCCGCCAGTCAGCCAGGAGCCGCCAGAGCTGCCAGTCAGCCAGGATCCGCCATTCAGCCAGGATCTGCCAGAACTGCCAGTCAGCCAGGGTCAGCCAGGATTTGCCAGAGCCGTCCGTCAGCCAGGATCCGCCATTCAGCCAGGATCCACCATTCAGCCAGGATCCGCCAGTCAGCCAGAACGGCCAGTCAGCCAGGATCTGCCAGTCTGCAAGGATCCGCCAGTCAGCCAGGATATTTCAGATCCGCCAGTCAGCCAGGACCCGCCATTCAGCCAGGATCCGCCAGTCAGCCTGGATCCGCCAGTCAGCCAGGATCTGCCGGAACCACCAATCAGCCAGAATCTGCCGGAACCACCAGCCAGCCAGGATCTGCTAGATTCATCAACCTGCCTGAGCTTCCTCTCAGTCCTGAGCTACCTCAGTCCCGAGCTGCCCCTCAGTCCAGTGGGGCCTGTTGTTAGGGTTCCTAGGCCAAGGTTAGCGGCGAGGGTCGCCACTCAAGGGACGCTAAGGAGGGGGACTAAAACAATTATGGAGTGGGGTCCACGTCCAGCGCCAGAGCTGCCACCGCGGACAGATGCCCACCCTGACCCTCCCCTATAGGTTTAGGTTGTGCGTTCAGAGTCCGCACCTTGGGGGGGTACTGTCACGTTCTGACCATCATTTGGGTGTGTTTTCCTTGTTTTAGTGTTGGTCAGGACGTGAGCTGGGTGGGCATTCTATGTTGTGTGTCTGGTTTGTCTATTTCTATGTTTGGCCTGATATGGTTCTCAATCAGAGGCAGGTGTTAGTCATTGTCTCTGATTGGGAACCATATTTAGGTAGCCTGTTTTGTGTTGGGTTTTGTGGGTGATTGTTCCTGTCTTTGTGTTTGTGGCACCAGATAGGACTGTTTCGGTTTTTTCACATTTCTTGTTTTGTAGATTGTTGTATTTTCATCTTTATTAAAGATGTACAAAACTAACCACGCTGCCTTTTGGTCCGCCTCTCTTTTCCCGCAAGAAAACCATTACAGGTGGTCAAAGGTTACCAACACAATGGCCCTTTCACTTTTCCCAACTAGAAAAACTGTTCCTCTTGCAGATACTGAACACTCCAGAATGATAGTGAACACTCCAGGCTAATACTGAACACTCCAGAATGATAGTGAACACTCCAGAATGATAGTGAACACTCCAGGCTGATACTGAACACTCCAGGCTGATACTGAACACTCCAGAATGATAGTGAACACTCCAGGCAGATACCGAACACTCCAGAATGATAGTGAACACTCCATGCAGATACTGAACACTCCAGAATGATAGTGAACACTCCAGGCTGATACTGAACACTCCAGAATGATAGTGAACACTCCAGAATGATAGTGAACACTCCAGGCTGATACTGAACACTCCAGAATGATAGTGAACACTCCAGGCTGATACTGAACACTCCAGGCTGATACTGAACACTCCAGAATGATAGTGAACACTCCAGGCAGATACTGAACACTCCAGAATGATAGTGAACACTCCAGAATGATAGTGAACACTCCAGGCTGATACTGAACACTCCAGAATGATATTGAACACTCCAGAATGATAGTGAACACTCCAGAATGATAGTGAACACTCCAGAATGATAGTGAACACTCCAGAATGATACTGAACACTCCAGAATGATAGTGAACACTCCAGGCAGATACTGAACACTCCAGAATGATAGTGAACACTCCAGGCTGATACTGAACACTCCAGAATGATAGTGAACACTCCAGGCTGATACTGAACACTCCAGAATGATAGTGAACACTCCAGAATGATAGTGAACACACCAGAATGATAGTGAACACTCCAGGCTGATACTGAACACTCCAGAATGATAGTGAACACTCCAGGCTGATACTGAACACTCCAGAATGATAGTGAACACTCCAGAATGATAGTGAACACACCAGAATGATAGTGAACACTCCAGGCTGATACTGAACACTCCAGGCTGATACTGAACACTCCAGAATGATAGTGAACACTCCAGGCTGATACTGAACACTCCAGAATGATAGTGAACACTCCAGAATGATAGTGAACACACCAGAATGATAGTGAACACTCCAGGCTGATACTGAACACTCCAGGCTGATACTGAACACTCCAGGCAGATACTGAACACTCCAGAATGATAGTGAACACTCCAGGCTGATACTGAACACACCAGAATGATAGTGAACACTCCAGAATGATAGTGAACACTCCAGAATGATAGTGAACACTCCAGGCTGATACTGAACACTCCAGAATGATATTGAACACTCCAGAATGATAGTGAACACTCCAGAATGATAGTGAACACTCCAGAATGATAGTGAACACTCCAGAATGATACTGAACACTCCAGGCTGATACTGAACACTCCAGAATGATAGTGAACACTCCAGGCAGATACTGAACACTCCAGAATGATAGTGAACACTCCAGGCTGATACTGAACACTCCAGAATGATAGTGAACACTCCAGGCTGATAGTGAACACTCCAGGCTGATACTGAACACTCCAGAATGATAGTGAACACTCCAGGCAGATACTGAACACTCCAGAATGATAGTGAACACTCCAGGCTGATACTGAACACTCCAGGCTGATACTGAACACTCCAGGCTGATACTGAACACTCCAGAATGATAGTGAACACTCCAGGCAGATACTGAACACTCCAGAATGATAGTGAACACTCCAGGCAGATACTGAACACTCCAGAATGATAGTGAACACTCCAGGCTGATACTGAACACTCCAGAATGATAGTGAACACTCCAGGCTGATACTGAACACTCCAGAATGATAGTGAACACTCCAGAATGATACTGAACACTCCAGGCTGATACTGAACACTCCAGAATGATAGTGAACACTCCAGGCAGATACTGAACACTCCAGAATGATAGTGAACACTCCAGAATGATAGTGAACACTCCAGGCTGATACTGAACACTCCAGGCTGATAGTGAACACTCCAGGCTGATACTGAACACTCCAGAATGATAGTGAACACTCCAGGCAGATAGTGAACACTACAGGCTGATACTGAACATTACAGGCAGATACTGAACACTACAGGCGGATACTGAACACTACAGGCGGATACTGAACACTACAGGCAGATAATGAACACTACAGGCAGATAGTGAACACTACAGGCGGATACTGAACACTACAGGCAGATAATGAACACTACAGGCAGATAGTGAACACTACAGGCTGATACTGAACACTACAGGCGGATACTGAACACTACAGGCAGATACTGAACACTACAGGCAGATACTGAACACTACAGGCTGATAGTGAACACTACAGGCGGATACTGAACACTACAGGCAGATACTGAACACTACAGGCAGATACTGAACACTACAGGCGGATACTGAACACTACAGGCAGATACAGAGAGAAAATCCACATTATGAGTTTCTTCAGAGTCCAAGTTAAGACTCAGGCTCACATGGCCTATGTAGACACGGCTTTAGGCTTCTGTGTCTCCAAATTGTGTACATGATGTTTCGTTATCTGATATTATTGCTTTATATTGTTATACGTTAGCATTATTATTCACATCACTAAATTCAGAATGAACAACCAAAAGTTACAGTAACACAGGCCGCTAGATGTTCCTCCAGAGACAAGGAGTTGTTCGGTTGGTGTTATACATTATACCAGTAAATCAATCAAACTTTTTTGTATTGTGTTGTGACCGCGCCAAAAGCCTTTCTTAAAAATGTTCCTCATGCCGAATTAACAAAGTTAAATTAAATCCAGAATCCTTAGTTTCTAAATACATTTTGGGACTTATAAATTAACGATATACTGTACACACCCAATATTATAACTTATAAATGACTCATGAGTTTTGTTCAACTGTCGTCCCCCATCAGAACCCAGAATAGAAGCTTGTTTTTAAATGTAAACAAACACTGTGTTGCCTCAAAACATGTTTGAGATTATACATATGACATCATGGATGGTCAGTTCTTGCATCCATAGCTCTGTCTATGAATTTGAGAGTGTTTACATTTCTCCAGCCCCAAACAAGGGAGGGGATGTCTCTTTGTTTTTGTTCCAATTAAGGATTCTAGCTTTAACTGTGACCAAAGAGGCATCGGCTGCCGACCGGTTGGGTAACACCCATTAGTTGGGAACCACTGTCTTTAAACTGAAAGGGACAAATCCTAAATTCCACTCAAGTAAAATGTTCACTTAAAGTCTCCCACTTACATCAATGCATGACTAAGTGAAAATTTGACTTAAGTGGAAGGTAGGATTTGCACCTTAATTATGACCAATTGCACAGAACCCAGCATCTTCTCATCAGCCTCACGGTGTTCATGAAGTAGTCCAGTCGTAGTACCGCATCAGTACAATGTTTCCTGGCACACAGAACACCCACCTTTGGAGATGACAGCGATGGAACGGGTGTTTCCTCACTAAATACACAGATTTACTCTGATCTCTTGGTTTTCTAGCACATCCCCTTGTAGCCTGCGGCGTCGCCAGGCTAACTCTGACTACCGCTGTACAGCACAGAAGAGCAACACACAGGACTCAGTGCTACAAGTTGACACTAGTTACTGTATAAACAACATCAACAACGAGGGTCTGTTCACAGGAGAAACCAGACCCCTGAACATTGATTGGAGTATTCCTGCTCAGTTGTACCCTGCACCTCTCTGCAGAGGTTGAAATAGTTGTTTTTCCGTCTCATCTCCCAGGTGTTGAGTGTTTAATTTCAGCGCCAGCCAGAAAATCCCCTCTAAAAACCTCATAAGGGGTGAAAACCTACACCGCATTGAACAAAGGCAGCAACAACAACAAAAAACTACACAAAGAACGTCTAACCTGCTCTTCCAATCAAATAGGGCTGTTGTTAAAGGCTGTTACGGTTATGATACTGTACAGTCCCAATAGCTGACTTGCACTGGGCTTGTTTGGATGGTGCCTGGCTTTACACACCACTACAGAGAGTCTAAGCAACACAACACACACCTGCATACATACAGATTATCTCACCAATAAGAAGACAATCCCTGCTGGAGAGTAAAAGGCCCAGTACAGTCAAAAACATGATTTCCTGTGTTTTATACATATATATATATATATATTTCCACAATATGAGGTTTGGAACAATTCTCTGAAATTGTGAAAATTATGATAATGACCGTTTAATGTAAGAGATGTTTGAAGAGACCGCCTGAAATTTCAGCCTATTTAGGTGGGATGGAGTTTTGGCCTGTCTGGCAACATCCCCAGGCGGTATAAGTTAATAGACCAATAACAAAGAGTGTTTCAAAGCTCTCTGCTAAAAACAGATCGTTTTCAGGGGACATATCCCTCCCATTAGGCTCATCACTCAGACCACTCCCAAACAGGCCTAGCTAAATTATTGCTTGAGAAATTGCTCTTTGCTAAGAAGTGACAGTATTTTTGTTTCTTTTTTGGCCATTTTAAATTAAAACAAATCACAGTAGGGTACTTAACTGTTACCCAGAAAGGATTTGATATTGATTTTTTATTTTTTTAAACAGCTGCATTGGACACTTTTGGGGCCGGCAACAACATGGATTTCCCTGGTGATACTACAATACCACATTACCTTACTAAGAGGAAAACAGCACTGCTCGGACACAGGTCAGCCTCCGATGTTGGTGTGCTTTAGTGTGTGACGTTCCGTGAAATAACCCAATTGGACAGCTTCAAAAAGTCTTATCCCCACACACACACATCCGTAAAACAACTATGATACACACACACATCCGTAAAACAACTACCACACACACACACCTCCGTAAAACAACTACCACACACACACACCTCCGTAAAACAACTACCACACACACCTCCGTAAAACAACTACCACACACACCTCCGTAAAACAACTACCACACACACAAACAACTGTAAAACAACTACCACACACACACCTCCGTAAAACAACTACCACACACACACCTCTGTAAAACAACTACCACACACACACCTCCGTAAAACAACTACCACACACACACCTCCGTAAAACAACTACCACACACACACACACACACACAGTAATAGCGTACACTCCTCACTCCAACAGCAGGGAGTTAGTGATGTCATTTCAAAAAGCTTTGTCCATAGTGGGTTTTCACACTGGGATGCCTCAACTCAGACAGGACATTTGAGGGCAAAGAACCAGGTTTGGTAGGGGAGGACCGGTGAACGCTCTCCAAGCAAACAAAGAAAGAACTGTTGTAGAATGAGAGATTAGTTCCGATTTATTTGCATCTTTTCCTGTTTGTATTGTCATGAGCTGTGACCAAGATTTAGATCAAGATGGAAATTTACCAAGGCTACTGGTAAGAATAATTTCCCTAGCTGAAGTTGTTCAATAGCACGTGCTCATTTGAGGCGACTACATTGCAGACAATATTTGGCTACTTCATAATATTTCAGGGTAGGAGTAGGTTATGCTCTGATATCATGAGTAGAAAAATCAGGAGAGTAGCCTATTTATCACAATGGATTAATACATATGTTATGCTAAATGAAGCAGAAGAACAACACACACACACACACAAACTGTTAACACAGTGGTGTGTCTGAGAAGGAACTTTCCTACGGCCAAGTCAGATTTTGTTTTCCTCTACATTTGGAGCAACAGACATGAAACGACGGCCCTACCGTGCAAGGCGCCGTAGCTGGAAAGGTCATGCAAACTCTAAAAAGAATAGTATAATATCGAAATATCATACATTGTTAGAGGGAAATATAGTAATTACAGGCTAGAAAAGGTCAGTCCAGAAATATATTTCTTACATATGAAGGTATAGCATTTTTGTTTGTTTATTATTGGTTGATATTCCAATGGCATCATCAAAGGGACACCAAATGTCTTTAACGCATGTAAATGTTATATTATGTTGTAGCTTTCTGTGATTTTCATTCTATATAGAAATATGTTTTACAATTATGCCATTCGAGAAACTACTACTTGTTTTTTTGTTCCTGTAGTTCACAGTACTTCTACTGTAATTATGAATGTTCCTACAACCTTTTCCTAGTCTTAACCATGCTCACACCACACACACACACACAGACACAGATACACACAGAGACACACACAATGACACACACACAGATACACACAGAGACACACACAATGACACACACACAGATACACACAGAGACACACACAATGACACACAGACACGAGATACAGACACACACAATGACACACACACAGACACACAGATACACACAGAGACACACACAATGACACACAGACACGAGATACAGACAAACACAATGACACACACACAGACACACACACACACACACACAGATACACACAGAGACACACGCAATGACACACACACAGACACGAGATAGACACACACAATGACACACACACAGACACACACACACAGATACACACAGAGACACACGCAATGACACACACACAGACACGAGATAAAGACGCACACAATGACACACACAGACACACGCACACACACAGATACACACAGAGACACACGCAATGACACACACACAGACACGAGATAGACACACACAATGACACACACACACACACACACACACACACACACACACACACACACACAGATACACACAGAGACACACACAATGACACACACACACAGAGACACAAGACACAGACACGATACACACAGACACACACAATGACACACAGACACACACACACACACACAGAGAGACATAGACACACACACTCTGTGATGTAAATTCATTAAGCCTTCCGAAGGGGGCCAAGTTCTGTTGGATCTGCCTGAGGAGAGACTGACTGTCTGGGCATGGCCATGTCACCTTATGACACTTCGAGACGTTGCTCCTGTAAAAGACATCACAACCAGCCTGGCTGATTCGGAAAGCCCCTCGTCTGTTTAACACTTGAAACAGAAGTAGGTCAGTAATGCATGTCTGCCACAGCCGCTGAGAGAAAGAGACTACTCAACGCCTAATAGAAGTGTGCCGGACATGCCACCAGAGGTCTTTTCACAGTCCCCAACTTCAGAACCAACTCAAGAAAGTGTACATTAATATATAGAACTCTGTTCCATCTCATATGGCTCAAATAAACAGTAAAAAACAGAGAAAGCAACACCTCACGGCACAACGCCTCTCCCCTATTGGACCTCGATAGTTTGTGTGTATGTATTGATATGTAGGCTATTTGACCCAGATAGTTTGTGTGTATGTATTGATATGTAGGCTATTTGACCCAGATAGTTTGTGTGTATTGATATGTAGGCTATTTGACCCAGATAGTTTGTGTGTATTGATATGTAGGCTATTTGACCCAGATAGTTTGTGTGTATGTATTGATATGTAGGCTATTTGACCCAGATAGTTTGTGTGTATGTATTGATATGTAGGCTATTTGACCTAGATAGTTTGTGTGTATTGATATGTAGGCTATTTGACCTAGATAGTTTGTGTGTATTGATATGTAGGCTATTTGACCTAGATAGTTTGTGTGTATTGATATGTAGGCTATTTGACCTAGATAGTTTGTGTGTATGTATTGATATGTAGGCTATTTGACCCAGATAGTTTGTGTGTATGTATTGATATGTAGGCTATTTGACCCAGATAGTTTGTGTGTATTGATATGTAGGCTATTTGACCTAGATAGTTTGTGTGTATTGATATGTAGGCTATTTGACCTAGATAGTTTGTGTGTATGTATTGATATGTAGGCTATTTGACCTAGATAGTTTGTGTGTATGTATTGATATGTAGGCTATTTGACCCAGATAGTTTGTGTGTATGTATTGATATGTAGGCTATTTGACCTAGATAGTTTGTGTATGTATTGATATGTAGGCTATTTTACCCAGATAGTTTGTGTATGTATTGATATGTAGGCTATTTGACCCAGATAGTTTTTATATGTATTGATATGTAAGCTATTTGACCCAGATAGTTTGTGTGTATGTATTGATATGTAGGCTATTTGACCCAGATAGTTTGTGTGTATGTATTGATATGTAGGCTATTTGACCCAGATAGTTTGTGTGTATGTATTGATATGTAGGCTATTTGACCCAGATAGTTTGTGTGTATGTATTGGTATGTAGGCTATTTGACCCAGATAGTTTGTGTGTATGTATTGATATGTAGGCTATTTGAACCAGATAGTTTGTGTGTATGTATTGATATGTAGGCTATTTGACCCAGATAGTTTGTGTGTATGTATTGGTATGTAGGCTATTTGACCCAGATAGTTTGTATATGTATTGATATGTAGGCTATTTGACCCAGATAGTTTGTGTGTATGTATTGATATGTAGGCTATTTGACCCAGATAGTTTGTGTGTATGTATTGGTATGTAGGCTATTTGACCCAGATAGTTTGTATATGTATTGATATGTAGGCTATTTGACCCAGATAGTTTGTGTGTATGTATTGGTATGTAGGCTATTTGACCCAGATAGTTTGTATATGTATTGATATGTAGGCTATTTGACCCAGATAGTTTGTGTATGTATTGATATGTAGGCTATTTGACCTAGATAGTTTGTGTGTATGTATTGATATGTAGGCTATTTGACCCAGATAGTTTGTGTGTATGTATTGATATGTAGGCTATTTGACCCAGATAGTTTGTGTGTATGTATTGATATGTAGGCTATTTGACCCAGATAGTTTGTGTGTATGTATTGATATGTAGGCTATTTGACCCAGATAGTTTGTGTGTATGTATTGATATGTAGGCTATTTGACCCAGATAGTTTGTGTGTATGTATTGGTATGTAGGCTATTTGACCCAGATAGTTTGTATATATATTGATATGTAGGCTATTTGACCCAGATAGTTTGTGTGTATGTATTGATATGTAGGCTACGTGTACCTTTAAAAGAAAGTTGATGTAGTTCTGTCCTTGAGTTGTTCTTATCTATTAATGTTCTGTATTATGTTTCATGTGGATCCCAGGAAGAGTAGCTGCTGTTTTTACAACAGCTAAATTGGGGATCCTAATAAAATACCAAGTGTCTGTTAAGCAATTCATGACTGTATGTATCCTAACCAGATGTCACCTGAGGTCATTAAGGAAACTATTGTAACAAGCTGCTGTTCTCTCTCTCCAGCAGGTGCTGCAGGCTCCAGCGCTTCCTTCCTTATTGTGTTGTTTGGGGTCTCCTGAGGATCCTGTGATTTTGCAAATAAAGATCAATGACTCACGCAGCAGTCAACAGCGAACCTCCAAGGGATCACTTGGAGGTTCACTGGGGCGGCAGGGTAGCCTAGTGGTTAGAGCGTTGGACTAGTAACCGGAAGGTTGCGAGTTCAAACCCCCGAGCTGACAAGGTACAAATCTGTCGTTCTGCCCCTGAACAGACAGTTAACCCACTGTTCCTAGGCCGTCATTGAAAATAAGATTTTGTTCTTAACTGACTTGCCTGGTTAAATAAAGGTAAAAAAAAAAAATAATAAAATCTACTCACTGATATTCTACTATTCTATGTATTTACAAAGAGCTTATGTTGGATACAAGCTGGAATTCTGTGTGGTTTTGATGGGATTGGAGCCATGGGCTAAGAGGCCACACTGAAGTGGGACAGGTTTTTAGACCAGTCCTTTATTTGGTTGCGCATGGTAATGTTAGTGTTCAGTAGCCACGTCAAACTTCCAATGAATTAAGTGCAGTGAATGTCGAGCTGATAAAACCAACAGAGGAATTCTGACATGACTTACCTTCTGTAGGCTACTCAGGTCCCTGAGAATCCCCCGGTGGAACGTCAGTGGTTTAGTCCCATCCTGTGCTCTCAACAAGCAGTGTGCTCTCCCTGCACCATATAGTCTCCATCTGTAAGAAGTCACAAGTATCTCACAACTTTACGGGGGGAGGGGAGAACGCCAGCAGCTCCTCCTTAACTGTAAACACACAGTCCACTTCCTTGTCTGCAGCTGCCTGTAAGTAAACTATTTCCCCCCTACTCATTACTGTCCAAGTGTTGGTCTAGCTCTCCTTATTGAGAGAGGCTATCTGCACACTGCCCCGCAGGACAGAGAAGGTGTTCAGCACCTAGCAAAACGCCCTTCAGCTTGGTTCAGGTAACAGAATTTAAAAAGGGACAAAGAAACTGGTTCTGCAATTTACAAACCGGCAGGAAGAATAAGCACTATCAATCCAGTGAGGCAAAATGCCCCAGCTGTGGAAGCTAGGGAGGGACATTTCTGTCAACAAACAAAAAAAGGACAACTAAAGGATGTGTACAAATCATGAATGAATTCAATGGGGAGAAAAAGTCTAACGACGGTGGCATTTTCAGATACCATTAAATTAGCTTGGGATTTAAGATAATCACATTTTGCTGTTCATATTTTTTGATACAATATAATATAAAATATTCACCATACAGAAATAAAACAGCTCTATCTCTATGCATTGTATATTCCACACCACAGTCCTACAGTGAAGTGTGGTGGCAGCAAATCTTTCTCAACCCAATGAAATAAAGCATTATACATTACAGCCAATTTGAGTTGCAGGCCCATCAATATAAATTCTAATAGATTTAGTGACCACACACACCATACCAATATTGTTCTAAAATATATGATTATATTTCACAAGTTCACCTGCAGTATGAAAGTCCAGAAAGACTGGTCACTGTTACACCAGTGCAGAAATGACCATATATTAATGGTTACAACAGTGTTTTGTGCAGTGCGCAAGGCTACGCTGATGCCGCAAGGCTACGCTTGATGCATTACACAGGAAAGTAGACGCGAGAACTCCTACCACCGCACGGCGCTGTGGCCCCAGAAGTGGATTCTCCTGTCATTGTTTCGTTCAAGTCAACTGTGTTTCCGTGTACTTAGCTACTAGCTAACAGAGCTGTCAAGGCAGGCAATATGAACATTTAAATAACTATGCCAAACTGTGACAAGTTTGGAAAAGTGTCTTAGACCGTTTGTGTAGACATGGATTGACGAGTTATTTTTCATCGTGCCAACTTCCCGAGCCCTTGCTACGCTACTCGGCGTCCAGCCATGCCTCTCGTCGGGGCAAACCAACCACAGTTGATTCGTTCAAGTCAGAAGGACGAATATTATCAACAGTGTCTCAGGAACAACGCGAATGAAGCTTTCCAAACTCTTGCAGGCAAGTAGGCGGGATACACAGTTATAGCCTACATGACCATTTAGAGCACAGCTATGAATGCATTACCACATTTCATTCAATGTTAACATTACTATCGGCAAACGGCGCTAAAGTAGGTATCTTCTTTACCGGGGACGTTTGTTAAAGAGCCCAGACGCTCGGTCTGGAAGGTGCGAAAGTTTTGCTGTACTGTTTTAGAAACCATGAGGGACGTGTCTTCATATAAACGAGAAGAAAACAAATTCGACACCTTTTATAGAGTTCGGGTTAGTGCAGCCACACACCTTCTACGGAACTTTAAAAATATGAGTATTTCTTGCAGACGTGAAAGATATGTTTCGAAAACAGTTTCACAAACGATGAATATTGAAGTTTCTACACATTAAAACACCGCGTCGGGATTTGTAGTTATCACGGAGCCAAATGGGCGAATGCAACTGCTTAAAACCCGACATGCAGAGAAGGGTTTTCAAGAGCCATGAATGCATAAGCTAATATCCTGCTTTATAATAGCTATTATAATAGTTATTATTCTTACAGTAGCTAGCTAGCTGCTTTGTTCTTTACTCCTACAGGGTCCAAGAGATGGCTGCACTGGAGAAAAGAGATCCAACTCCTGTCAGACCTGGCATACTATGGTTTAACCACATTCTCAGGTAGGTAAACAAACGGCTGGAGCTCCATACTGTGTTCAAACCTGACAGGCAGGCGTTTGCCATCAAAGACAGACCAGGGGCATTGTTAATGCCACCTAACCACACATCCTTGCTGTCCCTCCCCATGTCATCCAGGGTACCAGACGTTGGGCGAGGAGTATGTCAGTATCATCCAAGTGGACCCCACTCTGCGCAGGGTACCATCGCGCGTCAGACGAGGAGCCCTGGTGCTCCTCCACAGCCTGTTTCCATACCTGCTGGACAAGCTGTTGGTGTGCCTGGAGAATGAGCTGGAGGCGGGGGAGGAGGAGAGCCATGGAGGTGGAATCCAGAGAGCAACAGTGGCCAGTCCTTGGAGCCCCGGAGCCTGGATGAGAGGCTGGGTCCGGAGGGCATTGGGGCTGCTGACGGAGCCCCAGAGGAGGGCGTGTGTGCCGGCCGTGTTGGCCCTCCAGCAGGGACTCTCCATTCTCCACCGGGTGCATGTGGCCTTGTTTTACATCAGTGGGGCCTTCTACCACCTGGGGAAGAGGACGGCCGGAGTGAGCTATGTGGGTATTTGTGTGAGAACCTATTCAGTAGTGTACCGTAGCAAACCTTTTTGCAATGGGGGAAAAATAACACACAAAAATGTGTTTTTGGACAGGTTCAAATTATCACTCCCTTTTTCAGTCCATTTTCTTACTAGCTGAACTTGTTTACTGTTGCAAAATGTTTTGTTACGCTGGGCCCTAATGGGCCCATGTCTCAGTGTTTTAGGAGTATATGCTTCTCACCATTCTTTATTTCCCTGGGTGGTTAGCTACGGGTACGTGGTGTGACGGGGGACGACGGGGACATCCGGAGCAGCTACAGGCTCCTGGGCGTGATCTCCCTGATGCAGCTGGCCCTCACGCTGGCCCTGCAACTCAACAACCTCCGTCAGAGACAGAGAGCCCGGCAGGAGTGGAGACAACACAGGAAACTGCCCTCCAGGTACAATGCAGTAGGACACTGTTTTAATAATATAATTAACACTGACTGCCTTGGTCACACTGAGAATCTGCTACCAAATCTATCCCATATACCTTTCTATCCCATACACCATATCTATACCATATCATCCCATATACCATATCTATCCCATATACCATATCTATACCATATACCATTTCTATACCATATACCATATCTATTCCATACACCATATCTATACCATATACATCCCATACACCATATCTATACCATATACCTTTCTATCCCATATACCTTTCTATCCCATATACCTTTCTATCCCATACACCATATCTATACCATATACCATATCTATACCATATACCATATCTACACCATATACCTTTCTATCCCATATACCTTTCTATCCCATACACCATATCTATACCATATACCATATCTATACCATATACCATATCTATCCCATATACCATTTCTATCCCATATACCTATCTATCCCATATACCATATCTATCCCATATACCATATCTATCCCATATACCATATCTATCCCATGTCTATCCCATATCTATACCATATCTATCCCATATACCTTTCTATCCCATACACCATATCTATACCATATCTATCCCATGTCTATACCATATACCATATCTATACCATATACCTTTCTATCCCATACACCATATATATACCATATACATCCCATATACAATATCTATCCCATATACCATATCTATACCATATCTGTCCCATATCTACCATATCTATCCCATATACCATTCTATCCCATATACCATATCTATACCATTCTATATACCATATCTACACCATATCTATCCCATATACCATTCTATCCCATATACCATATCCCATTCTTTCCCATATACCATTCTATCCCATATCTATACCATTTACCATTATATACCATATCTATCCCATATACCATTCTATCCCATATACCATATCTATACCATATCTATACCATTCTATACCATATCTATACCATTCTATACCATATCTATACCATTCTATACCATATCTACACCATATCTGTCCCATATACCATTCTATCCCATATACCATACCATATTTGTCCCATATCTATACCATATTTGTCCCATATCTTTACCATATCTGTCCCATATACCATTCTATCCCATATACCATATCTATACCATATCTATCCCATATACCATATCTATACCATATATATACCATTCTATACCATATCTATACCATTCTATACCATATCTATACCATTCTATACCATATCTGTCCCATATACCATTCTATCCCATATCTATACCATTATATACCATATCTATACCATATACCATATCTATCCCATATCCATCCTCATCGGCAGACTCGACAGCCTTGGTTTCTCAAATGATTGCCTCGCCTGGTTCACCAACTACTTCTCTGATAGAGTTCAGTGTGTCAAATCGGAGGGTCTGCTGTCCGGACCTCTGGCAGTCTCTATGGGGGTGCCACAGGGTTCAATTCTTGGACCGACTCTCTTCTCTGTATACATCAATTATGCCGCTCTTGCTGCTGGTGAGTCTCTGATCCACCTTTACGCAGACGACACCATTCTGTATACTTCTGGCCCTTCTTTGGACACTGTGTTAACAACCCTCCAGGCAAGCTTCAATGCCATACAACTCTCCTTCCGTGGCCTCCAATTGCTCTTAAATACAAGTAAAACTAAATGCATGCTCTTCAACCGATCACTACCCGCACCTGCCCGCCTGTCCAACATCACTACTCTGGACGGCTCTGATTTAGAATACGTGGACAACTACAAATACTTAGGTGTCTGGTTACTGTAAACTCTCCTTCCAGACCCATATCAAATATCTCCAATCCAAAGTTAAATCTAGAATTGGCTTCCTATTTCGCAACAAAGCCTCCTTCACTCATGCTGCCAAACATACCCTTGTAAAACTGACCATCCTACCAATCCTCGACTTTGGCGATGTCATTTACAAAATAGCCTCCAATACCCTACTCAACAAATTGGATGCAGTCTTATCACAGTGCAATCCGTTTTGTCACCAAAGCCCCATATACTACCCACCATTGCGACCTGTACGCTCTCGTTGGCTGGCCCTCGCTTCATACTCGTCGCCAAACCCACTGGCTCCATGTCATCTACAAGACCCTGCTAGGTAAAGTCCCCCCTTATCTCAGCTCGCTGGTCACCATAGCATCTCCCACTTGTAGCACACGTTCCAGCAGGTATATCTCTCTAGTCACCCCCAAAACCAATTCTTTCTTTGACCGCCTCTCCTTCCAGTTCTCTGCTGCCAATGACTGGAACGAACTACAAAAAGCACTGAAACTGGAAACACTTATCTCCCTCACTAGCTTTAAGCACCAACTGTCAGAGCAGCTCACAGATTACTGCACCTGTACATAGCCCACCTATATTTTAGCCCAAACAACTACCTCTTTCCCTACTGTATTTAATTTATTTATTTATTTTGCTCCTTTGCACCCCATTATTTTTATTTCTACTTTTCAAATTCTTCCATTGCAAATCTACCATTCCAGTGTTACTTGCTATATTGTATTTACTTCGCCACCATGGCCTTTTTTTGCCTTCCTTATCTCACCTCATTTGCTCACATCGTATATAGACTTGTGTATACTGTATTATTGACTGTATGTTTGTTTTACTCCATGTGTGTGTGTGTGTCGTTTGTCGTGTTGTTTGTGTCGAACTGCTTTGCTTTATCTTGGCCAGGTCGCAATTGTAAATGAGAACTTGTTCTCAACTTGCCTACCTGGTTAAATAAAGGTGAAATAAAAAAAAAAAATAAATATACCATATCTATCCCATATACCATATCTATCCCCTATACCATATCTATCCCATATACCATATCTATACCATATCTATCCCATATACCATATCTATACCATATCTATCCCATATACCATATCTATCCCATATACCTTATCTATCCCATATACCATATACCATATCTTTCCCATATACCATATCTATACATTTACATTACATTTAAGTCATTTAGCAGACGCTCTTATCCTATATCTATACCATATACCATATCTTTCCCATATACCATATATATATACCGTATATATACCATATCTATACCATCTATCCCATATACCTTGCTTGGTCCTGGTGTTCCATCAAGCTTCTTGTTGGGTGTTGGTGGGTCCCCTGGGAAGCACTGCCTTTGAACAATATAAAAATGTGCATGAACTTGAACGTACTTGACCCTCTGACCCATCTAAATGTATGAAGTAATCTGAAATTGTAAATCCATGAAATGTGTAATAACTTGAAATATGAAAACCGTGGAAAAATCTGAATAACTATGTCCCCACAAAAATGTAGAAACACGGTATCGTGACAGGAAGTGTTTGAGGACATTCAAATTACATCAGATGATACAATCTGATTGTGAAGCTGCTGTTCAACATCTTCACCATCAAGTTGGACATTTTCTTGAGATGCATTCTTCTCAATGTGAATATTGAGGTAAGCATTTGAATTTCACATGTATGTATAGTTTTAAAATGTACCCGTGTGTGCGTCTAGGTCCCAATCTGTAGACGAGACTGACTCTCCCCGTGCCTCTCGCTGTATCCTGTGTCTAGAGGAGAGGAGACACTCGACCTCCACCCCGTGTGGTCATCTGTTCTGCTGGGAGTGCATCACAGAGTGGTGCAACACCAAGGTGAGAGGGTGACTACTGTTCTATGTCCTATTTAATTAAATGGATGAAAAGCTACGCTCTTTAAGGGGTACTATAACAGTGGCACAGTCCAGAAACGACCTCTAACCTGTAGGTCTGACAGGACTGGAGAGGTATAATGTTCCACCTAGCTGGCCTATCGGAAGGTCGGTGTTCCGTCCGATCGGGGGTCGGTGTTCCGTCCGATCGGAGGGTCGGTGTTCCGTCCGATCGGAGGGTCGGTGTTCCGTCCGATCGGAGGGTCGGTGTTCCGTCCGATCGGAGGGTCGGTGTTCCGTCCGATCGGAGGGTCGGTGTTCCGTCCGATCGGAGGGTCGGTGTTCCGTCCGATCGGAGGGTCGGTGTTCCGCCTAGCCAGCCTATCGGTGAAAAGAAGCTAGATGCAGTGCATGACTATTTGTTCCTTCCTCTCCACAGGCGGAGTGCCCTTTGTGTCGTGAGAAGTTCCAGCCTCCTCGACTAGTCTACCTGAGGAACTACTAGCCGAAGAGCCAGAACCTGTTCTTATTATATGACTCACTTCCTACATGACTGGATCGCCACATTGGACTGTTGCATCGTTAAACACAACGGTTTACTCTATCAGAGTTTAGCTATCCCTTGTTGAGATCCCATCTGAATAGCATCTCACTTAGAGAATGGCTCGAGATCTTATTTTGGGGCGTTGATTCAGATATTGCCCGTGTCAAGATATGTCCAGTATGAAAGAAAATGTGTGCATGAAGCATTTCATTGTTTTTGTCGAAGAAAAAAACCTTTCGGTATACAGAATATTATTGTAAAGATCTGTACAACACTGTCCTCAGCCCTTTCATTCTGTGTCAGGCCTACACACTGGGATCATTTGTAGGTAATGGCTATATATCTTTTTTAAATTTCTTTGATAATGTACTGTTTCTACGTTTTATGAGAATACGTAACGCAGTGCACTATATTGAACAATCATACATGTTTCAATGGTTTGCATATGAATCATATTGGATTGTATCAGTCTGTAACTGATCTAAATGTGTACATTTAAAACAATGACTAATCAACTATGCTGACAGTGGAATTATTTACGTCTCGTGTGTTTTATTGATAAGGCGACTAGTATATTGTTTACATTATGGCTGTTGTCATGGATCAGTAATGTATTAGCTCTGGCCTACAGAGGGGTATACTACAAAGCAGGATCAATGAGTTAGCCGGCCAACTTTTGATAAACAAACAAAAATATTGATTTTTCTGCTTCATTAAGAAACTTACACTGTAAACCCCAATGTACTGTCATTAAATCAAATCGTATTGTTCACATGATTTGTAGACTAACAGGGAAATGCTTACTTGTGTGTTTAATTACACACAATAACCCATAATGACAAAGTGAAAACAGGTTTTTATACATTTTTGCAGTTGTATTAAAAAGAAATACCTTATTTACATAAGTATTCAGACCCTTTGCTATGAGACTCAAAATTGCGCTTGGGTGCATCCCGTTTCCATTGATCATCCTTGATGTTTCTACAACTTGTTTGGAGTACACCCCTGGTAAATTCTGTTGATTGGACAAAGTCAAACACCTGTTTATATAACGTCCCACAGTTGACAGTGCATGTCGGAGCAAAAACCAAGCCATGAGGTCAAAGGAATTGTCTGTAGAGCACCGAGACAGGATTGAGTCGAGGTTACAGATCTGTAGCATTGAAGGTTCCCAAGAACACAGTGGCCTCCATCATTCTTAAATTGAAGAAGTTTGGAACCACCAAGACTCTTCCTAGAGCTGGCTGCCTGGCCAAACTGAGCAATCAGGGGAGAAAGGGTCTTGGTCAGGGAGGTGACCAAGAACCTGATGGTCAGTCTGACAGTGCTCCAGAATTTCTCTGTGGAGATGGGAGAACCTTCCACCTTCCAACCATCTCTGCAGCACTCAACCAATCAGGCCTTTATGGTAGTGGCCAGATGGAAGCCACTCCTCAGTAAAAGCCACATGACAGCCCATTTGGAGTTTGCCAAAAGGCACATAAAAGGACTCTAAGACCATGAGAAACAAGATTATCTGGTCTGATGAAACCAAGATTGAACTCTTTGGCCTAAATGCCAAGCATCACATCTAGAGGAAACCTGGCACCATCCTTACAGTGAAGCGTGGTGGCAGCATCATGCTGTGGGGATGTTTTTCAGCGGTAGGGACTGGGAGACTAGTCAGGATCGAGAGAGAGATCCGTGATGAAAACCTGCTCCAGAGTGCTCAGGACCTCAGTCTGGGGTGAAGGTTCACCTTCCAACAGGACAACGACCCTAAGCACACAACCAAGACAACGCAGGAGTGGCTTCGGGACAAGTCTCTGAATGTCCTTGAGTGGCCCGGCCAGAGCCCGGACTTGAACCCGATCAAACATCTCTGGAGACCTGAAAATAGCAGTGCAGCAACCCTCCCCATCAAACCTGACAGAGCTTGAGAAGATATGCAGAGAATAATGGGAGAAACTCCCCAAATACAGGTGTGCCAAGCTTGTAGCGTCATACCCAAGAAAACTTGAGGCTGTAATCGCTGCCAAAAGTGCTTCAACAAAGTACAATGTAAAGGGTCTGAATACTTATGTAAATGTAATATTTCAGTGTTTCATTTTTTATAAATTAGCAAAAATGTCTAAACCTGTTTTTGCTTTGTCATTATGGTTTGTGTGTATATTAATGGAGGGGGGAAAATGATTTAATCCATTTTAGAACAAGGCTGTAATGTAACAAATGTGGAAAATGTCAAGGGGTCTGAATAAATTCCGAATGCACTGTATGTGATTAGGTGGGGAGATGGTTAGGTGGGGAGATGGTATTGTGATTGTGTGTGTGCCTCTTAATTGCCCCTGAGTTGTTCTGATTCAGGACATGGGACCAGCAGTGGAGGTCATACACATAGGGCAGTGATAATTCATCGAGCCATGCTAGCTTCAGCGATTGGAAATGAACAGCTTCTGTTGCTTCATCGTCTTCAGTGGATCCATACTGTTAGTGCCAGAACAGTTTCAAACCAAGAGACTCAACTGACTGAATTCCTTGTCGAGACTCTGGGTTTCAAACCTCTCTGACACTAGCATGAACTGGCTTGCACAGAAGTGGCACGAATTATGGTGTTTTAGAGAGTAAAAGACGGTGGACTCTGTGGAGGACATCCCAGTCACTTAGCAGTGAGGGGGTTCGATTGATCTCGGCCGGTTACCTGTGTAGGCATGTTTTGCACCGGCTAAGAGCTGATTGTATTCGATTTGGAACCAGGCTGCCTCCCGGGCTTGAGCAAAATGTCCCGCTCTGGCCAACGGTGAAGTCGCTCAAAACAAAGTGACGTAGGTTAAGCAGATGGAATAGTGAGTAAGATAGTTGTTTTTTTCTCCACATGCAGTGTGTTTGTCTTACTCACTGCTTTAGCACACTGCTAACCCTGATGTCCTTGCCGTGTCTGAATCCTGGCTCAGGAAGGCCACCAAAAATTCAGAGATTTCTATACCCAACTGTAACATCTTCTGTCAAGATAGAACTGCCAAAGGGGGAGGAGTTACAGTCTACTGCAGAGATAGCCTGCAAAGTAATGTCATACTTTCCAGGTCCATACCCAAACAGTTCGAACTACTAATTTTGAAAATTACTCTCTCCAGAAATAAGTCTCTCACTGTTGCCGCCTGCTACCGACCCCCCTCAGCTCCCAGCTGTGCCCTGGACACCATTTGTGAATTGATCGCCCCCCATCTAGCTTCAGAGTTTGTTCTGTTAGGTGACCTAAACTGGGATATGCTTAACACCCCGGCAGTCCTACAATCTAAGCTAGATGCCCTCAATCTCACACAAATCATCAAGGAACCCACCAGGTACAACCCTAACTCTGTAAACAAGGGCACCCTCATAGACGTCATCCTGACCAACTGGCCCTCCAAATACACCTCCGCTGTTTTCAACCAGGATCTCAGTGATCACTGCCTCATTGCCTGTATCCGCTACGGAGCCGCAGTCAAACGACCACCCCTCATCACTGTCAAACGCTCCCTAAAACACTTCTGTGAGCAGGCCTTTCTAATCGACCTGGCCCGGGTATCCTGGAAGGACATTGACCTGATCCCGTCAGTTGAGGATGCCTGGTCATTCTTTAAAAGTAACTTCCTCACCATTTTAGATAAGCATGCTCCGTTCAAAAAATGCAGAACTAAGAACAGATACAGCCCTTGGTTCACTCCAGACCTGACTGCCCTCGACCAGCACAAAAACATCCTGTGGCGGACTGCAATAGCATCGAATAGTCCCTGCGATATGCAACTGTTCAGGGAAGTCAGGAACCAATACACGCAGTCAGTCAGGAAAGCTAAGGCCAGCTTCTTCAGGCAGAAGTTTGCATCCTGTAGCTCCAACTCCAAAAAGTTCTGGGACACTGTGAAGTCCATGGAGAACAAGAGCACCTCCTCCCCACTGCACTGAGGCTAGGTAACACGGTCACCACCGATAAATCCATGATTATCGAAAACTTCAACAAGCATTTCTCAACGGCTGGCCATGCCTTCCGCCTGGCTACTCCAACCTCGGCCAACAGCTCCGCCCCCCGCAGCTCCTCGCCCAAGCCTCTCCAGGTTCTCCTTTACCCAAATCCAGATAGCAGATGTTCTGAAAGAGCTGCAAAACCTGGACCCGTACAAATCAGCTGGGCTTGACAATCTGGACCCTCTATTTCTGAAACTATCCGCCGCCATTGTCGCAACCCCTATTACCAGCCTGTTCAACCTTTCTTTCATATCGTCTGAGATCCCCAAGGATTGGAAAGCTGCCACAGTCATCCCCCTCTTCAAAGGGGGAGACACCCTGGACCCAAACTGTTACAGACCTATATCCAACCTGCCCTGCCTATCTAAGGTCTTCGAAAGCCAAGTCAACAAACCGGTCACTGACCATCTCGAATCCCACAGTACCTTCTCCGCTGTGCAATCTGGTTTCCGAGCCGGTCACGGGTGCACCTCAGCCACACTTAAGGTACTAAACGATATCATAACCGCCATCGATAAAAGACAGTACTGTGCAGCCATCTTCATCGACCTTGCCAAGGCTTTCGACTCTGTCAATCACCATATTCTTATCGGCAGACTCAGTAACCTCGGTTTTTCGGATGACTGCCTTGCCTGGTTCACCAATTACTTTGCAGACAGAGTTCAGTGTGTCAAATCGGAGGGCATGCTGTCCGGTCCTCTGGCAGCCTCTATGGGGGTGCCACAGGGTTCAATTCTCGGGCCGACTCTATTCTCTGTATATATCAATGATGTTACTCTTGCTGCGGGCGATTCCCTGATCCACCTCTACGCAGACGACACCATTCTATATACTTCCGGCCCGTCCTTGGACACTGTGCTATCTAACCTCCAAACGAGCTTCAATGCCATACAACACTCCTTCCGTGGCCTCCAACTGCTCTTAAACGCTAGTAAAACCAAATGCATGCTTTTCAACCGATCGCTGCCTGCACCCGCATGCCCGACTAGCATCACCACCCTGGATGGTTCCGACCTTGAATATGTGGACATCTATAAGTACCTAGGTGTCTGGCTAGACTGTAAACTTTCCTTCCAGACTCATATCAAACATCTCCAATCGAAAATCAAATCAAGAGTCGGCTTTCTATTCCGCAACAAAGCCTCCTTCACTCACGCCGCCAAACTTACCCTAGTAAAACTGACTATCCTACCGATCCTCGACTTCGGCGATGTCATCTACAAAATTGCTTCCAACACTCTACTCAGCAAACTGGATGCAGTTTATCACAGTGCCATCCGTTTTGTCACTAAAGCACCTTATACCACCCACCACTGCGACTTGTATGCTCTAGTCGGCTGGCCCTTGCTACATATTCATCGCCAGACCCACTGGCTCCAGGTCATCTACAAGTCCATGCTAGGTAAAGCTCCGCCTTATCTCAGTTCACTGGTCACGATGGCAACACCCATCCGTAGCACGCGCTCCAACAGGTGTATCTCACTGATCATCCCTAAAACCAACACCTCATTTGGCCGCCTTTTGTTCCAGTACTCTGCTGCCTGTGACTGGAACGAATTGCAAAAATCCCTGAAGTTGGAGACTTTTATCTCCCTCACCAACTTCAAACATCTGCTATCTGAGCAGCTAACCGATCGCTGCAGCTGTACATAGTCTATTGGTAAATAGCACACCCATTTTCACCTACCTCATCCTCATACTGTTTTTATTTATTTACTTTTCTGCTCTTTTGCACACCAATATCTCTACCTGTACATGACCATCTGATCATTTATCACTCCAGTGTTAATCTGCAAAATTGTAATTATTCGCCTACCTCCTCATGCCTTTTGCACACAATGTATATAGACTCCCCTTTTTTTCTACTGTGTTATTGACGTGTTAATTGTTTACTCCATGTGTAACTCTGTGTTGTCTGTTCACACTGCTATGCTTTATCTTGGCCAGGTCGCAGTTGCAAATGAGAACTTGTTCTCAACTAGCCTACCTGGTTAAATATAGGTGAAATAAAAAAAATTAAATGCAAAACTGATTGCTTTTGATAAAAACACTATCTGCCTCCCAATGAAAACTAGTTAGAGATGTTGCATATGTTTCTGAACGATGCATAGCGCTGCCTTGTTGACAAGTCAGTGTTTAAGAAGAGGCATCTGGTGTGTTAGGAGGACATGCAGATGGACTCCAATTTCCTGGACAGAAAGGTGACATTAAGCCTTTCCCTACCCTTCACCCTGGCCTAGCCCCTTTACTCTCAAACAGCTAACCACTAAGTTTCCAACATGACCTGACGCGTGTATTTGTGTTACACACATGTGGAGGAGTTAAAGGCGGAGCCTCATAACCTATGGCAGCACCCGGATCTCTGAGCCAAGATGGCCGACTTACTGCAGTTCCTGTTACTTCAAAAAGCAAGCGACGCCATCATGTTCACCCCCGCAAGGACTTCTCTCCCTTCGCCCCCCGCCAACCCATGGGGGCGGGCCACTTCTCACAGGCATTTTAGTGAGGACAATACTATTCTGGTTAGCAGTTGTCACTAATAGCTACAGTGGATGCTTTTTTTATGTTTGCATGAGCTGTATTGAAACAAATTCCACTAAACTCTTGTTATGGCAATCACGAGAGTTACATTTATGTCAGCTGGGGTGAAAGACAATGTATTAGTTCATGTTTCCAATGCTTAATATCTGTTATTTACTTTATCCTTTGGCGAGAATTCCAGTAAATGCTCCTTTGCTTTGGCTCTGACGTGATCAACCCATACATTTGTAAGACTAAAGTTCTGAATGAAATGATGCTCATGCTCGGCTGACTCAACAAGTAATGCTATTGTTTGGATAACTTCGCTGCCCAGATTTCCTAGGAATGTGACAGCCTTTGAATGACACAATTACGTGTATTGATACTCCAGACCATCTTGCAGGGCAGACTGAGACAGCATTGACTTTCCATACCGAACTGTCTCTACAAGGTAGAGGAAACATCTCAAACCATTGAGTGCAACATGTACATGTATCTACTGATGCACTTAAGAGGCCGGCTCAGCTCAGTCAGTCAATAAAATCTATTTTGTCTCAAATAAATAATGAAACATGTTCAACTTGGTTTAAATAATGTAAAAACAAAGTGTTGGAGAAGAAAGTAAAAGTGCAATATGGGCCATGTAAAAAAGCTAACATTTAAGTTCCTTGCTCAGAACATATGAAAGCTGGTGGTTCCTTTTAACATGAGTCTTCAATATTCCCAGGTAAGAAGTTTTAGGTTGTAGTTATAAGACTATTTCTCTCTATACCATTTGTATTTCATATACCTTTGACTATTGGATGTTCTTATAGGTACTTTAGTATTGCCAGCCTAATCTCGGGAGTTGATAGGCTTGAAGTCATAAACAGCGCAATGCTTGAAGCACAGCGAAAGAGCTGCTGGCAAATGCAGGAAAGTGCTGTTTGAATGAATGCTTACGAGCCTGCTGCTGCCTACCACCGCTCAGTCAGACTGCTCTATCAAATCATAGACTTAATTATAAAACACACAGAAATACGAGCCTTGGGTCATTAATATGGTCAAATCTGGAAACCATCATTTCAAAAACAAAACATTTATTTTTTCAGTGAAATACAGAACCGTTCGGTATTTTATCTAACAGGTGGCATCCATCAGTCTAAATATTGCTGTTACATTGTACAACCTTCAATGTAATGTTATAATTATGTACAATTCTGGCAACTTAATTACGGTCTTTGTTAGGAAGAAATGGTCTTCACACAGTTCACAACGAGCCAGGCGGTCCAAACTGCTGCATATACCCTGACTCTGTTGCACAGAACGCAAGAGAAGTGACACAATTTCCCTAGTTCAAAGAAATTCATGTTAGCACGCAATATTAACTAAATATGCAGGTTTAAAAATATATACACTTGTGTATTGATTTTAAGAAAGGCATTGATGTTTATGGTTAGGTGCACATTGGTGCAACGACAGTGCTATTTTCACAAATGCGCTTGTTAAATAACCCGTTTGGCAAAGTAGGCTGTGATTCAATGATACATTAACAGGCACCGCATCGATTATATGCAATGCAGGACAAGCTAGATAAACTAGTAATATCAACCATGTGTCGTTAACTAGTGATTATGTTAAGATTGATTGGTTTTTTTCTAAGATAAGTTTAATGCCAGCTAGCTCCTTACTTTGGCTCCACAGCCTACTTTGCCAAACGGTTGATGATTTGACAAGTGCATTTGCAAAAAAAGCAATGTCGTTGCACCAATGTGTACCTAACCATAAACATCAATGCCTTTCTTAAAATCAATACACAAGTATATACACTGCTCAAAAAAATAAAGGAACACTTAAACAACACAATGTAACTCCAAGTCAATCACACTTCAGTGAAATCAAACTGTCCACTTACGAAGCAACACTGATTGACAATACATTTCACATGCTGTTGTGCAAATGGAAGAGACAACAGGTAGAAATTATAGGCAATTCGCAAGACACCCCCAATAAAGGAGTGGTTCTGCAGGTGGTGACCACAGACCACTTCTCAGTTCCTATGCTTCCTGGCTGATGTTTTGGTCACTTTTGAATGCTGGCGGTGCTTTCACTCTAGTGGTTGCATGAGACGGAGTCTACAACCCACACAAGCGGCTCAGGTAGTGCAGCTCATCCAGGATGGCACATCAATGCGAGCTGTGGCAAGAAGGTTTGCTGTGTCTGTCAGCGTAGTGTCCAGAGCATGGAGGCGCTACCAGGAGACAGGCCAGTACATCAGGAGACGTGGAGGAGGCCGTAGGAGGGCAACAACCCAGCAGCAGGACCGCTACCTCCGCCTTTGTGCAAGGAGGAGCACTGCCAGAGCCCTGCCAAATGACCTCCAGCAGGCCACAAATGTGCCTGCTCAAACGGTCAGAAACAGACTCCATGAGGGTGGTATGAGGGCCCGACGTCCACAGGTGGGGGTTGTGCTTACAGCCCAACACCGTGCAGGACGTTTGGCATTTGCCAGAGAACACCAAGATTGGCAAATTCGCCACTGGCGCCCTGTGCTCTTCACAGATGAAAGCAGGTTCACACAGAGTCTGGAGACGCCGTGGAGAACATTCTGCTGCCTGCAACATCCTCCAGCATGACCGGTTTGGCAGTGGGTCAGTCATGGTGTGGGGTGGCATTTCTTTGGGGGGGGCCGCACAGCCCTCCGTGTGCTCGCCAGAGGTAGCCTGACTGCCATTAGGTACCAAGATGAGATCCTCAGACCCCTTGTGAGACCATATGCTGGTGCGGTTGGCCCTGGGTTCCTCCTAATGCAAGACAATGCTAGACCTCATGTGGCTGGAGTGTGTCAGCAGTTCCTGCAAGACGAAGGCATTGATGCTATGGACTGGCCCGCCCGTTCCCCAGACCTGAATCCAATTGAGCACATCTGGGACATCATGTCTCGCTCCATCCACCAACGCCACGTTGCACCAGACTGTCCAGGAGTTGGCGGATGCTTTAGTCCAGGTCTGGGAGGAGATCCCTCAGGAGACCATCCGCCACCTCATCAGGAGCATGCCCAGGCGTCGTAGGGAGGTTATACAGGCACGTGGAGGCCACACACACTACTGAGCCTCATGTTGACTTGTTTTAAGGACATTACATCAAAGTTGGATCAGCCTGTAGTGTGGTTTTCCACTTTAATTTTGAGTGTGACTCCAAATCCAGACCTCCATGGGTTAATAAATTTGATTTCCATTGATAGTTTGTGTGTGAATTTGTTGTCAGCACATTCAACTATGTAAAGAAAAAAGTATTTAATTAGAATATTTCATTCACTCAGATCTAGGATGTGTTATTTTAGTGTTCCCTTTATTTTTTTGAGCAGTGTATTTTTAAACCTGCATATTTAGTTAACATTGCCTGCTGACATGAATTTCTTAAAACTAGGGAAATTGTGTCACTTCTCCTGCGTTCCGTGCAGTCAGGGTATATGCAGCAGTTTGGGCCGCCTGGCTCCTCCTCCTCTTGCGAACTGTGTGAAGTCCATTTATTCCTAACAAAGACCATAATTAATTTGCCAGAATTTTACACAATCATGACATTGAAGGTTGTGCAGGTTTATGTAGACTTAGGGATGCCACCTGTTAGATACGGAACCGTTCGGTATTTTATTTCACTGAAAAAATAAATGTTTTGTTTTTGAAATGATGGTTTCCAGATTTGACCATATTAATGACCTAAGGCTCGTATTGCTGTGTGTTATTATAATTAAGTCTATTATTTGATAAAGCAGTCTGACTGAGCGATGGTAGGCAGCAGCAGGCTCGTAAGCATTCATTCAAACAACACTTTTGTGCGTTTGCCAGCAGCTCTTCCCTGTGCATCAAGCATTGCGCTGTTCATGACTTCAAGCCTATCAACTCCCGAGATTAGGCTGATGTAACCGATGTGAAATGGCTAGCTAGTTAGCGGGGTGCGCGCTAATAGCGTTTCAATCAGTGACGTCACTCGCTCTGAGACCTTGAAGTCGTTGTTCCCCTTTCTCTGCAAGGGCCGCGGCTTTTGTGGAGCGATGGGTAACGATGCTGCGAGGGTGGCTGTTGTTGATGTGTTCCTGGTTCGAGCCCAGGTAGGGGCGAGGAGAGGGATAGAAGCTATACTGTTACACTGGCAATACTAAAGTGCCTATAAGAACATCCAATAGTCAAAGGTATATGAAATACAAATGGTATAGAGAGAAACAGTCCTATAATTCTGATAATAACTACAACCTAAATGTCTTACCTGGGAATATTGAAGACTCATGTTAAAAAGGAACCACCAGCTTTCATATGTTCTGAGCAAGGAACTTGAACATGTTTCATTATTTGAGGCTAAATTGATTTTATTGATGTATTACATTAAGTTAAAATAAGTGTTCATTCAGTATTGTTGTAATTGTCATTATTACAAATAAATAAAATATATATATTTTTTTTAAACAGACGATTAATCAGTATCGGCTTTTTTTGGTCCTACAATAAATTGGTATCGGTGTTGAAAAAAATGTGAAAAAATCCTAAAAATCGGTCAACCTCTACTCCAATACCTTGGCTTTGTTGTCCTTAAGCCATTTTCCACAACTTTGGAAGTATGCTTGGGGTCATTGTCCATTTGGAAGACCCATATGAGACCAAGCCTCAACTTCCATGCTGCTTCAATATATCCACATCATTTTCCTACCTCATGATGCCATCTATCTTGCGAAGTGCGCCAGTCCCTCCAGCAGCAAAGCATCCCCACAACACGATGCTGCCACCCCCGTGCTTCATGGTTGGGATGATGTTCTTCAGCTTGCAAGCGTCCCCGTTTTCCTCCAAACATAATGATGGTCATTATGGCCAAACAGTTCTATTTTTGTATCATCAAACCAAAGGACATTTCTAAAAAAAGTATGATCTTTGTCCCCATGTGCAGTTGCAAAATGAACTAATCTGGATTTTTTTTATGGCGGTTTTGGAGCAGTGGCTTCTCCCTTGCTGAGCGGCCTTTCAGGTTGTGTCGATATAGGACTCATTTTACTGTAGCAAAAGATAATTTTGTACCCGTTTCCTCCAGCATCTTCACAAGGTCCTTTGCTGTTGTTCTGGGATTGATTTTCACTTTTCACACTAAAGAACGTTCATCTCTCGGAGACAGAACACGTCTCCTTCCTGAGCGGCATGACGGCTGCGTGGTCCCATGGTGTTGATACTTGTGTACTATTGTTTGTACAGGTGAACGTGGCACCTTCAGGCATTTGGAAATTGCCCCCAAGGATGAAACAGACTTGAGGTCTACAATCTTTTTTCTGAGGTCTTGATTGATTTATTTTGATTTTCACATGTCAAGCAAAGAGTACTGAGTTTAAAGGTAGACCTTGAAAAACATCCACAGGTACACCTCCAATTGACTCAAATAATGTCATTTAGCCTATCAGAAGCTTCTAAAGCCATTACATCATTTTCTGGAATTTTCCAAGCTGTTTAAAGGCACAGTCAACTTAGTGTATGTAAACTTTTGACCCACTGGAATTGTGATTCAATTACAGTGAATTATAAGTGAAATAATCTGTCTGTAAACAATTGTTGGAAAAATTACTTGTGTCATGCACAAGGTAGATGTCCTAACCAACTTGCCAAAACTATATATTTAGTTATCAAGAAATTTGTGGAGTGTTTGAAAAACTAGTTTTAATGACTCCAACCTCAGTGGATGTAAACTTCTGACTTCAACTGTATACAGTGCCTTGCGAAAGTATTCGGCCCCCTTGAACTTGGCGACCTTTTGCCACATTTCAGGCTTCAAACATAAAGATATAAAACTGTATTTTTTTTGTGAAGAATCAACAACAAGTGGGACACAATCATGAAGTGGAACGACATTTATTGGATATTTCAAACTTTTTTAACAAATCAAAAACTGAACAATTGGGCGTGCAAAATTATTCAGCCCCCTTAAGTTAATACTTTGTAGCGCCACCCTTTGCTGCGATTACAGCTGTAAGTCGCTTGGGGTATGTCTCTATCAGTTTTGCACATCGAGAGACTGAATTTTTTTCCCATTCCTCCTTGCAAAACAGCTCAAGCTCAGTGAGGTTGGATGGAGAGCATTTGTGAACAGCAGTTTTCAGTTCTTTCCACAGATTCTCGATTGGATTCAAGTCTGGACTTTGACTTGGCCATTCTAACACCTGGATATGTTTTTTTTAACCATTCCATTGTAGATTTTGCTTTATGTTTTGGATCATTGTCTTGTTGGAAGACAAATCTCCGTCCCAGTCTCAGGTCTTTTGCAGACTGCATCAGGTTTTCTTCCAGAATGGTCCTGTATTTGGCTCCATCCATCTTCCCATCAATTTTAACCATCTCCCCTGTCCCTGCTGAAGAAAAGCAGGCCCAAACCATGATGCTGCCACCACCATGTTTGACAGTGGGTATGGTGTATTCAGGGTGATGAGCTGTGTTGCTTTTACACCAAACATAACGTTTTGCATTGTTGCCAAAAAGTTCAATTTTGGTTTCATCTGACCAGAGCACCTTCTTCCACATGTTTGGTGTGTCTCCCAGGTGGCTTGTGGCAAACTTTAAACGACACTTTTTATGGATATCTTTAAGAAATGGCTTTCTTCTTGCCACTCTTCCATAAAGGCCAGATTTGTGCAATATACGACTGATTGTTGTCCTATGGACAGAGTCTCCCACCTCAGCTGTAGATCTCTGCAGTTCATCCAGAGTGATCATGGGCCTCTTGGCTGCATCTCTGATCAGTCTTCTCCTTGTATGAGCTGAAAGTTTAGAGGGACAGCCAGGTCTTGGTAGATTTGCAGTGGTCTGATACTCCTTCCATTTCAATATTATCGCTTGCACAGTGCTCCTTGGGATGTTTAAAGCTTGGGAAATCTTTTTGTATCCAAATCCGGCTTTAAACTTCTTCACAACAGTATCTCGGACCTGCCTGGTGTGTTCCTTGTTCTTCATGATGCTCTCTGCGCTTTTAACGGACCTCTGAGACTATCACAGTGCAGGTGCATTTATACGGAGACTTGATTACACACAGGTGGATTGTATTTATCATCATTAGTCATTTAGGTCAACATTGGATCATTCAGAGATCCTCACTGAACTTCTGGAGAGAGTTTGCTGCACTGAAAGTAAAGGGGCTGAATCATTTTGCACGCCCAATTTTTCAGTTTTTGATTTGTTGAAAAAAGTTTGAAATATCCAATAAATGTCGTTCCACTTCATGATTGTGTCCCACTTGTTGTTGATTCTTCACAAAAAAATACAGTTTTATATCTTTATGTTTGAAGCCTGAAATGTGGCAAAAGGTCGCAAAGTTCAAGGGGGCTGAATACTTTCGCAAGGCACTGTATACCGGTTCACTTCCTTCCGTGGTATGTCCTCCGTAAAGGAAGTATTGACTCCGACATTCTTCCGGATTGGCCAGACTTGGACGGCTGTAAAAATCAGACACAATACAGGAGCATGTAAACACCAATTCATTCCAGCTGAAAAGGAGGAAACTACAAACAAAGATACGAGCCATATCACTCACCTTTGTTTTTCTTTTCTTCTCTGTAATAATAAGCCTGTGTTGAGACGTTGTGTTTAACCACAGCACATCTTGGAGGTGATGGTACTGTAATGTTGCATGTTGTTGTTTCATACTGACGTCCCTCATATTTTGTCGTCACGCCCAACATCACGTTTTCCACCTTAAACAAGACAACATAAACAACATCTTATCAACTATAACTACAGGGGGTTTTGCAATATTTGGCAAAATATTTTCTTTACCCTTCGCTGGTATTAAGAATGGATGCTTGCCCACACAACGCCATACACGTGGTCTGTGCTTGTGAGGCAGGTTGGACGTACTGCCAAATTCTGGAAAACGACGTTGGAGGCAGCTTATGGTAGAGAAAATAACAAATATTCTCTGGCAACAGCTCTTTTGGACATTCCTGCAGTCAGCATGCCAATTGTACCCCCCCTCAAAACTTGAGACATCTGTGGCATTGTGTTGTGTGACACAACTGCACATTTTAGAGTGGCTTTTTATTGTCCCCAGCACAAGGTGCACCTGTGTAATGATCATGCTGTTAAATCATCTTCATATGCCAAATCTGTCAGGTGGATTATCATTGCAAATCATTGCTCACTAACAGGGATGTAAACTAATTTGTGCACACAACTTGAGAGAACATTTTTGAGATCTTTTATTTCAACTCATGAAACATGGGATCACGTTGGGTTTTATATTTTATTTCACCTTTATTTAACCATGTAGGCTAGTTGAGAACAAGTTCTCATTTGCAACTGCGACCTGGCCAAGATAAAGCAAAGCAGTGTGACGCAGAAAACAACAGAGTTACACATGGAGTAAACGATAAACAAGCCAATAACAAACAAGTCAATGACACAGTAGAAAAAAGAAAGTCTATATACTGTGTGTGCAAAAGGCATGAGGAGGTAAGGCAATAAATAGGCCATAGGAACAAATAGTTACAATTTAGCAGATTAACACTGGAGTGACAAATGAGCAGATGATGATGTGCAAGTAGAGATACTGGTGTGCAGAAAAGTAGATACAATTAAAACAGTGTGGGGATGAGGTAGGTAGATTGGGCTATTTACAGATGGACTATCTACAGCTGCAGTGATCGGTTAGCTGCTCAGATAGTTGATGTTTAAAGTTGGTGAGGGAAATAAGTCTCCAACTTCAGCGATTTTTGCAATTCATTCCAGTCACTGACAGCAGAGAACTGGAAGGAAAGGCAGCCAAATGAGATGTTGGCTTTGGGGATGATCAGTGAGCTATACTGCTGGAACGTGTGCTACGGGTGGGTGTTGTTATCGTGACCAGTGAACTGAGATAAGGCGGAGCTTTACCTAGCATAGACTTGTAGATGACCTGGAGCCAGTGGGTCTGGCAACGAATATGTAGCAAGGGCCAGCCGACTAGAGCATACAGGTTGCAGTGGTGGGTGGTATAAGGTGATTTGGTAACAAAACGGATGGCACTGTGATCGACTACATCTAATTTGCTGAGTAGAGTGTTGGAAGCTATTTTGTAGATGACATCGCCGAAGTCGAGGATCGGTAGGATAGTCAGTTTTACTAGGGTAAGTTTGGCGGCGTTAGTGAAGGAGGCTTTGTTGTGAAATATAAAGCAGATTCTAGATTTGATTTTGTATTGGAGATGTTTCATTTGAGTCTGGAAGGAGGGTTTACAGTCTATCCAGACACCTAGGTATTTATAGTTGTCCACATATTCGAGGTCGGAACCGTCCAGGGTGGTGATGCTAGTCGGGTGGGCGGGTGCAGGCAGCGAACGGATAAAAAGCATGCATTTGGTTTTACTAGCGTTTAAGAGCAGTTGGAGGCCACGGTAGGAGTGTTGTATGGCATTGAAGCTCATTTGGAGGTTAGTTAGCACAGTGTCCAAGGAAGGGCCAGAAGTATACAGAATGGTGTTGTCTGCGTAGAGGTGGATCAGAGCGACATCATTGATGTATACAGAGAAAAGAGTCAGCCCGAGAATTGAACCCTGTGGTACCCCCATAGAGACTGCCAGAGGTCCGGACAACATGCCCTCCGATTTGACACACTGAACTCTGTCTGCAAAGTAGTTGGTGAACCAGGCGAGGCAGTCGTCAGTCGTCTGCCGATAAGAATACGGCGATTGACAGAGTCGAAAACCTTTGCCAGGTCGATGAAGACGGCTGCACAGTACTGTCTTGAGCGTGGCTGAGGTGCACCTGTGACCGGCTCAGAAGCCGGATTGCACAGCGGAGAAGGTACGGTGGGATTCGAAATGGTCAGTGATCTGTTTATTAACTTGGCTTTCTAAGACTTTACATAGGAAGGGCAGGATGGATATAGGTCTGTAACAGTTTGGGTCTAGGGTGTCACCCCCTTTGAAGAGGGGGATGACCGTGGCAGCTTTCCAATCTTTAGGGATCTTGGACGATAGGAATGAGAGGTTGAACAGGCTGGTAATAGGGGTTGCGACAATGGCAGCGGATAGTTTTAGAAAGAGAGGGTCCAGATTGTCTAGCCCAGCTGATTTGTACTGGTCCAGGTTTTGCAGCTGTTTCATAACATCTGCTGTCTGGGTGAAGGAGAAGCTGGGGAGGCAACGGGGCATGCTTATCTAAGATGGTGAGGAAATTACTTTTAAAGATTGACCAGGCATCCTGACTGACGGGATGAGCTCAATATCCTTACAGGATACCCGGGCCAGGTTGATTAGAAAGGCCTGCTCGCAGAAGTGTTTTAGGGAGCATTTGACCCAGATGACCCAGATGCAGACACAGGAGGAGGATAGTACCAGTCTCAGAGTTTATTATAGTACGAGGGGCAGGCAAAAGGTAAGTCGAGGCAGGAAAAGGGTCATAATCCAAATCAGAGGCAGGCAGGCAGGAACAGAACAGCAGGCAGGATCAGGACAGGTAGAAAAGGCAGAACTGGGACGACAAAGAATGCAAAAACTAGCGCATAGGAGCTTGCTGGTAGGACAAGACGAACTGGCAACAGACAAACAGATAACGCAGGTATAAATAATCACGGGATAATGAGGGGAGATGGGAGACACCTGGTGGGAGTTGGAGACAAGTGTAACAGATGTGACATCAGATTCTAGTAGGGTGAGGCCGGGTGCTGCAGACTGTTCTAGTACCAATTAGTTTATATATATGTTGAAGAGAGTGGGGCTCAAGTGGCATCCCTGTCTCACCCCCAGCCCCGTGGAAAGAAATTAGTGTTTCTTGCCAATTTTAACCGCACACTTGTTTGTGTATTTTATGTCGCATGTTTTTCTCCCAACAACACTTTCCATCAATTTGTATAGCAAACCTTCATGCCAAATTGAGTCAAACGCGTTTTTTAAATCAACAAAGCATGATAAGACTTTCCTTTGTTCTGTTTGTTTGTCAATTAGGGTGTGCAGGGTGAATACATCCTTTTTTGGTTAGTATTTTGTGCTGTAGTTCAATGTAATTGGAGAATCCAGTGGGTTCTGGTAGTCTTTAATAGTTGATTCTAAGACTTGTGTTTTTGCTGTTTGTTCTTTTGTTATAGAGCCAAAAAGATTGGACAAGTGGTTTGTACATCTCCGTTTTGGACAGATAACTTGTGTTCCAATTTTCCCAGAGGTGGTTAGCTTCTCTGGATTCCACAATTACATTGAGCTGATTGCTGACACGCTGTTCCGTCTTTTTCTGTATTTTTCAGTGAATCACCATAGTGAAGGAGTATGCTCAGGTATTCTGGGTATACTGTGACATTAGTGCTAGTACAAACTCGGACCCGAGTGCAGCGAAACGCAGGGTAACTCCAGAATATTTACTTAGGGTCCTCATCGCAAGGGCACACGAGAACACTGAACAAGACCTGAACAACTGGCCCAGCCCACAGAGGAACCTAAAATAGTCATCCAGCAGGTGATCCCAATAAGCCCAATCAGGGTCACCTGGATACTAGAAGTAACCCACCGGTGCTCTCCAGTGGCAACCTGTTAAGGATTAAATTGCTCTATGTTTTAATACCCAATTAAAATTAAACACTCTGTCAATTCATAAGGATTTGTAAGACCCTTATTCTATAAAAATGGACAGAGCCCAGTCTTAAAGTCAATCAGCAGAGTTTATTCACGAGAGTACTGAGCACGATACAGGTTACCACAGGTTATAAACTGGAAATGACGTCATTAGTTCCAGTACCAACTCGTCTCTTCTCCCACCCTGGTACAAAGGCAGTATCTCAAGCCTCCCCCATCGTCTCGTTACCAATTTAATATAATTTATGAGTCAAGGTCTTCTTGTGTAGATAAGCATTCTAGCCAGTCTGAAGATATCGTTCATTCATTTCTACCAAGGAACAGACAGTCATTGTTCTAACTCTTGACCACATTCACACACATTATATTCAGTACTGGGATCAAGAAAGAAAATTCATACATATACAGTAACATAATAGTATTCTGATTAGTACATATACAGTAACATAATAGTATTCTGATTCATCAGTCCTGATTGAAATGTATACATAATTAGTCATCATTGATAAAAATTCCCTTAACACAACCTCAATGTTTTTCAGTTTATTTCCACACTACATTCCTTCCATCTATAGCATTTCTTAATATTATGCCGTTTCTTAGGCTTTAATGCCTCATGATTTGAGTATTGCTCTTTACAAGTAGACTGTGATTTTGCTGTGATCTGGTAGGTGTGTCAGTGGACTGACTGCGAACGCTTGGAGAGACTGGGTTGAGGTCAATAAAGTAACCTACAGTACCACTGCCAAGGGATGTGCTGTACCTCCCCTCGACTCCTACCATTGACTATGTACTATTTTTGTTGGTTGTTTTGTCATAGTTGTGTCTTGGGGGGTGTATGGGGGTGTGAATGCTGTCACCTCCAGGTAGATTGAATATGTCCGTAAACACACCATAGAAGACCGCTCCGAGTACCTCTCCTTCACCGGCGTTGTTTTGGGTTGGACTCTTTAATCATTTGAATTGCCCTTGGTGGCGCGAACAAAGGATCTTTCTTGGCCCTCACCAGTTCTACCATTGGGCACTCCTGCTGGTCGGTCTGCACACGGCCACCACCATGGGGTCTTCTGTCAGTTCTGAAGGTAGAACAGAGTATACCATCAATAGATCATACTGTAACATGTTTCGGGACTTTACATGCATTGTCATTTACTGAAAATGTAATGGTAAAACATACCTTTTTTTGGGGGGGGTGGACAGTTACTATGTAGGGTTATACTTTACAAACATATTTTCTTTCTGTAGTTCTCAAAATCCATATATAGCAGACAAACCAGTTTAAAATCTATAGGTTAACCAAATGGCTAAGTGATTAACCATTAAGTGCATTTGGATTAAATTATGGTCTGTACCTCCCCTATTTAAACAAATGAGAAGAGAGTCATATGAAACCTATTTACTTAATATTAATATTGAATTAATATTTATATTTATATTTACTTAAAACAATTTCTTAATATGAAAGGTATTTCTAGGTGAAACACTGATTAGGTTTGGTGAAAAAGTTAGTGTGGTTTTGTGTGTTGTACTTAGTAAATTAAAATCTGCTTCAAGTTTGGAAAAAACAGCCTTTTGATGACCTGTTTTGAGTTTTGTACTAAGAGTTGTGAAAGTTTACCACATACTTGTGAAAATAGTACCTAAGCGATTATATAAATTTTTGGTCACAGCGCATCAGTCCTCACTGACCAGTTTGGCTTTTCACAACCAGACTCTGTGTGTGTGTGTGTGTGTGTGTGTGTGTGTGTGTGTGTGTGTGTGTGTGTGTGTGTGTGTGTGTGTGTGTGTGTGTGTGTGTGTGTGTGTGTGTGTGTGTGTGTGTGTGTGTGTGTGTGTGTGTGTGTGTGTGTGTGTGTGTGTGTGTTAGACTGTAACTGTGTATAAGTTTGTGTTTTACCCACTGGAAGAGCGAGCTGGACTGGGCTTGAAACAGACAGGAGGTCCTGGAGCAGAGATGTACTCTACCTACATGTACATATTACCTCAATTACCTCGACTAACCTGTGCCCCCACAGATTGATTCTGTACCGGTACCCCCTGTATATAGCCTCGCTACTGTTGTTTTATTGTTGCTCTTTAATTATTTATAATTTTAACTTCAGTTTATTTTAGTAAATACTTTCATAACTTGTTTTTCTTAACTGCATTGTTGGTTAAGGGCTTGTAAGTAAGCATTTCACTGTAAGATCTGCTACACCTGTTGTTTCGGAGCATGTGACAAATAAAATGTGAATAGATCTTTTTTTTTTTTTTTTTTTTAGACTGAACCAGACACTTAAACTCACCGCTGTCACCATGTACCACTGGAGAACGGCCACTAGAGGGCGCATAGCGCTCAAACACCTCAACAGAGGGACAATAATGGCAGGCGCAGCATCCCTTCCCATTTACACACAGTTCCCACTAGCCTGGACACAATTCTAAAGTTTTATTTAAACCCCTTTGGCCCAAATAAGTCGCAGAAAAAAACTGAATTAGATGATTAATATCATTCTATAATGTATTATCAATGATTGTCATTCTATTTCTATGGAGGAAAAAAAATACTTAGCCACACCAAGCCTCTCAGAGGTAAATTAGTTCCGGTACTACCATACTCATCCAAATCTTTCAGTTCTACACGACTGCACACTGGATAGGCACGGTTTAGGGGTTACGTCTGGACACATTTAGCAGAAACTGAAAGAACATCAACACAGTGACATTCTTCCTGGGTTGAAAGGAAAATGACCTAATGGGCCTCATTCCTCTGTGTTGTACTTTCCCAACAGTCAGTAGCCAGTGTGTGTTTGTTTCAGTGGAGGGAGAGGACACACATCCAGAGCAGTCACTATGCTGTGTGTACAGAGATAGAGAGGAGAGGGGCATGGGAAGTGCTGCTAGCCTGGGAGCAGTGGACCAAAGATAGCAACATGATTGGTATCATTCTCTAACACAATGAACTGAGGGACTGTTTAACATGATTGATATCATTCTCTAACACAAACAGAGGGACTGTTTAACATGATAGGTAATGTATTATCTTCTAACACAAACAGAGGGACTTTTTAACATGATTCATATCATTCTCTAACACAATGATTTTTTATTTAACCTTTATTTTACTAGGCAAGTCAGTTAAGAACAAATTCTTATTTTCAATGACGGCCTAGGAACAGTGGGTTAACTGCCTGTTCAGGGGCAGAACGACAGATTTGTACCTTGTCAGCTCGGGGATTCGAACTTGCAACCTTTCGGTTACTAATCCAACGCTCTAACCACCAGGCTACCCTGCCACCCCACAGAGGGACTGTTTAAACAGAGGGACTGTTTAACATGATAGGTAATGTGTCATTCTCTCACACAATGAACTGAGGGACTGTTTAACATGATTGATATCATTCTCTAACACAAACAGAGGGACTGTTTAACATGATAGGTAATGTATTATCTTCTAACACAAACAGAGGGACTGTTTAACATGATTCATATCATTCTCTAACACAATGAACAGAGGGACTGTTTAACATGATAGGTAATGTGTCATTCTCTCACACAAACAGAGGGACTGTTTAACATGATTCATATCATTCTCTGACACAATGAACGGAGGGACTGTTTAACATGATTGATATCATTCTCTAACACAAACAGAGGGACTGTTTAACATGATTGGTATCATTCTCTAACACAAAAAATGGAGGGACTGTTTAACATGATAGGTAATGTATTATCCTCTAACACAATGAACAGAGGGACTGTTTTTAGGAAAAAATAGTATGGACTTCTCCATTGGGGTGTCTATGGAAATTGTCTTTCTGGGCTTGGCGTCAGTTAAACTGTAGTATCGCCAGCAGTGTTGCCAACTAATTTTCAGGGGAAGTTGCTAGCGGCAGGTCAATTTGTTGCTAGAAGTTGCTAAATGACATTGTCATTGCGTGATGAGGTCATTACGTAATAACGTAAAACTGCCTTGTTACGTAGAATACACAATAACGTTACTCAAATTGACTGGCCATCTCGGCAAAAAATATGATTTGACATTTGTTAGTTTAGATTTGTTTGTTTACTATCACATATTTTTATTTGTAAAAGTAATTTAAACCCAACACATTTTATATGATCCGATATTTTAAATTTTTAAACACAACACATTGAATTTTCGAACAGTTACACATTATTGAACAATTCCATTTTTAAAATGTTCTTTTTAACTAGTAAACCTACACATTCTGAACAATTACAGTTTTAAGCAGTGCATTGGTAGTTATCGAACTATCGAACTGATCAACAATTATCGGTACAAGCTAATAACAAGGTACTGTATATGCTATCTTATTGAACAAGCAACTTAACTCAAATAAGGATGTGTGCGCTAGGCTTCCAGTTTTCTCCAGGTTGTGGTGCTGCTGGGCTGGAGAGCTGTTTACTGGTTTCCTCCAGATATTGCCACTGTTCTCGCTCACACTGCAGTGCACACTGCCACCATCAGCAGTGTGTCTCCGCCAGTTCCAGAAAGCCCACTCCTTGCATACGTACTGTAGATATGATGAGTCATAGATTGGCAAGGAAATCCTCTTCATCTTCACTGTCCAACTGCTTTGTCACGGAGCTGGAACCAACAGAAGAGGATGGAGCTGGCCTTAAAGCTGTACGCTGCTGTGGTGCCAAACTGCTGCAGAACTTCTCTTGGTAGTTTATGCTGGTAACAGGTATCACCAGTCAGCTTCAGTCCATACCTCACCAGGAGTATGGAGTTGAGTGTGTGCAGTGACATTCTATTTCTTAACTTTGACTTGAACACACTCATTTGGCTGAATAGCCGCTCAACCTCTGCATTTGAGTGTAGCAAGGAGAGGGCAGCGAGTGCAGCTTTGCACAGTTCTTCAAATGGATTTGACCCGGAAGATTCCGTGTAGTTACTGACTTCACTCCAAAACTCGACTGTATTTTCAGTTAAACACCTAAACAGATGGATGTTTCTCCATTGGGAAACAATTTGATCATTTGTTTGGGGCTGGTATCCCAGTAGCTCAACTACTTTAATCATTTCAGTGGTGCCTTTATTGTGCTTTAGCGTTTCCTTAACACTGAACAAGGCCATGTGTCACAAGGCTTCAAGGTTGTCTGGGAGCCTTGCTTGCAGCTCCTTGCTTAAAGCAACAACGTAGTTGATGCACCATCTCCGAATGACCTTCTTGACCCCTGGCTCAAGACTGTTGGTACACCGTGCTCTCGAAAAGTTACCGAAGGTATGGTGATGGACTGAGATGTCCATCAATGGCATCCTTCAGGACATACATTTTTTTGCCATAGGGTTGACTACTCTGCTGCAAATTGATGTTAAGAGGTGTACCAGATTGTCCAAAAGCTTGACAGGATCTGTTTGCTCCTCCCTCAAATGACTTCACTGCTACTTGTACGTCGGACAGGATTGATTTCCAGAATGTCAGGTTGACATAGTTGGTCTTGTCCATGTACGTGGCGTGGAGCACATCCACCATGTATCAACGCTCACTGGCCTTGGTCAACTCAAAGTGGAGTTTCAGTTCTTCCCACTGGCTCAATATACGAGTTACTGCAGGCTCAATCGATAGCCAAAATGTGGCACACACTGGTAGTCTGCAGGGGTTTCTGGCCACAATTAGTGGTGTCATACACCGCTTTGTACACCTTGCGCCGCTTTGGGGAAATGGAAAACCAGTTGTAGGTTTCCCTGATTAAGTACTCAACACTCCTAGGGATGGTTTCCCTGATTAAGACCCTGATTAAGACCCTGATTAAGTACTCAACACTCCTAGGGATGGTTTAAGTACTCAACACTCCTAGGGATGGTTTAAGTACTCAACACTCCTAGGGATGGTTTAAGTACTCAACACTCCTAGGGATGGTTTAAGTACTCAACACTCCTAGGGATGGTTTAAGTACTCAACACTCCTAGGGATGGTTTAAGTACTCAACACTCCTAGGGATGGTTTAAGTACTCAACACTCCTAGGGATGGTTTAAGTACTCAACACTCCTAGGGATGGTTTAAGTACTCAACACTCCTAGGGATGGTTTAAGTACTCAACACTCCTAGGGATGGTTTAAGTACTCAACACTCCTAGGGATGGTTTAAGTACTCAACACTCCTAGGGATGGTTTAAGTACTCAACACTCCTAGGGATGGTTTAAGTACTCAACACTCTTAGGGATGGTTTAAGTACTCAACACTCCTAGGGATGGTTTAAGTACTCAACATTCCTAGGGATGGTTTAAGTACTCAACACTCCTAGGGATGGTTTAAGTACTCAACACTCCTAGGGATGGTTTAAGTACTCAACACTCCTAGGGATGGTTTCTTTGGATGCTGCACTGACAAAGTAAAGACTGGCACACACAGCGGATGAGTATCAAATTGGGCAATGCACATTCTTCCTTTGTTGTGCACCCCAGTCATCATGGACGCATTAGTTCCAATACCCTGAAGATTTTCTTTTTTAAAGCTCTCAAGGAACTCAACTACCGCCTTTGCTATTGATCTGGCATCGCCCCCCTCCAATTCAACCAGCCCGAGAAATGTGGACACCGGTTATTTTTTAGCACTGAAATACTGAATCACCACACCCAGGTATGTGGAGACACTGACATCAGTGGACTCATCCAAAAGGAGACTGAACTTCTCACCCCCCCTTTGGAGAAAATAAGAAGCCAGTACTCCCCTAATCATTTCTGTGCACTTGGAAGTTTGTTGCTGCCACAGAATCTGAAAAGGCAGCTTTGCAAGCCATACTTAAATGGTTGCATGGTCGCAGCGAACAATGCTCTGCAATGGCCGTTGCCATAGTAGCTTCTGCGCTCTTGCAGTTATCCACTTTCTTAACCAACTGTGGTAATGTAGACTGTGTTGAGGGGTTGTATGGTTTTGATTTATTTATATGCAATGTTTTTTGATGTCATACATTTTTGCAAGCATATCTGATTTGCAGTATGCACAGTATGCCCGACAATCATCCCCAATTACTGACTTCAACCACCCTTTCAATTCAGGTAGACTCCCACTCTTTTCTGTACTTCTGGCTGTACAATTTTGATTGAGATATGTTGATTTTTGTTTTAAGTTCTGTTCAAGATCAAACATTTGTGACCAACTATATTCATTGGGTTTGTCTCATTGAACGCATACTACTGCTGCTGCAGTCAGCCAAGAATGATTTGAAATTTGCTAAAATTGCAGCTGGCCTTCTGCTGCCTGTGCACGAGCTGCCGAGGTCACTCACAATGCACTTTTGTGTGTGACAGAGAAAAATCGGTTTTGTGTCATTTAGATGGAAAATGCGTGCATTTTAAGCGTTTGAGTCACTTTTCAAAAGTTGCTAAAAGTTCCAAATACATTTTTTAAAAGTAGCTAAATCTGTTGTTAGGTGCTGTTTGAGAAAAAATAAGTTGCCAGTGTAGTCTGAAAATTTGCCAAATCTAACAACATAATTGCTAAATTGGCATCATTGATTCGCCAGACTCCTCAGTATGACGACCGGGGCGAACGGATTTTGGTTCCTCTCACGTCACGAATGACACGTGTATTCAAGATGGCGGCCGCGGCGATGGTAAGTGGGAAGCAATACAAATTTGTTCTTCAAACATCTGTCAGATTTCACTGTCTACCTTCAACTACAAGCATATTGTTGTGTTATTCTTCATATCCGAGTTTACTTTATCAAGTGAAATAAAAAGTTATGATTTAACGGAATTTAAATGTGGTGTCCTTCTACATTGTTGGTTTGTCAATGGTGCTGAAGTGCTAGTAGTAGGCTAGTGTTGACGACGCTAACTAGCTAACTTGTCAAACGTGTTTTCAAGCGTAAATCCACAATACAATAATATTCCGTAATTCTTACTGTATGTTGATCAGAAAGGAAATGTATTTCGGTTACCGTTACGGTTGACAGTTAACAGTAATACTTGACTTCGTAGCCCTTGGCTTTTGCGTAGCTGGGCTGTTATCTGTCTAGCCAACAACCTCCTACAGAAATGTAAGGTTAGCTAACTTGGCTAGTGAATTAGTCTCAATCATAATCTAACATTAGCTACGCATACGCTTTCTAAACGTTTGTAGCAACTGGGAATGCAAAGCAGGTCGTTTTCATGTGGTAGTTGGCTAGTTCGAGCACCAGAGCCAGTTTAGTTAGCTAACGTTACGTGGCGAATGCTAACGTTACGTGGTTCGCTGGCTAGTTATGCATTTTCGCTTTGTGTGTATTATATAAATGTAGCCAAAGGTGATCTCCTTGAGTTTCTATGTGGCGTATTTTGTTGACATTCACATCAAAACAATTTACTAATGTCACCTAGCTATTTAGTTAACGTTAGCTAGTTAAGTGTGCTATTGTGAGTGTGGATATTGTCATACTCATTTTTATACAGAGGTAGCTAACAAACACCTGTAGCTGCCTAACAAATGAATCATTTGAAATGAGATTAATACGATAACTTTGGCTGCGTTGGGTTGTTTGGTTTGTTACTGTTTTTATCAACATGTATCTGTTCAGTGTTTAAACGTTTCACTGCTAACAAAGAATGTTCATGCTTGTCCCCCACCCATCCCCAGAACCAATGCAGAATAGTTACTGTCTGATTAGAGTCATGGATACAGTGGTTTTTCAAGCACTCCAGACAGGAAAGGAAAATCCAGTTTGACTGGTGTGACATTTTAGTTTTAGTAGAAGGCCTATGTTTGCCTGCTAAATCTTGAGCTCTCTCAATCTAAGTGAAAGGGATTTATATAGCCTGCACTTTCAATGCAATTTCCCACCTGTACATTTTGTTGTTGTCCAGTACTAGGTTTAACCTGGATCTGGAAACCCTGGTTAAGGTGACCTCTCACCCCAGCTTTAAAATGATGTATTGTTCTAATATGTCATGCAGTGTTATTGTAACACCCTTAAGCATACAGTAAATAATCCACAAGATCATGTTGAGATATTAAGGTGTTTCTATACCATCAGTGGGCTGTGTAGGCCTGCGGTCTAGCCACTGTAACTGGTTAGATGCGCCATACTGTAGGTCCATGCTAAGTACACTCTCAAAGTTTTGAGAGTGATTGAGACATCTTGGATTGTGCTTGATACTGTGCACCAATAAACCTACTACATTTGAATCTGATTACCATCATCTCAGGATGAAAAATGTGTCTCAAGCTTTTTGCTTGTGTACTTGCTGATGATTTGCTGATGATTTGTCTTTGTATGTGATTTATTATCATCTGTTGCACCTCATGGCCCGACGGCGCCTCCACTCTCCATTCTCCATTGATTGCTCAATTTCCATTGTGGGTATGTAGCAACTAGTCTGTCTGTGTGTTGCAGGCGACGTGGTTGGCCCTTCTGTTGTTGTCCTTGTTGCCTGGAGGAGTCCAGGCCTTTTACGTGCCTGGAGTTGCTCCTATGAACTTCCACCAGAACAGTGCTGTAGAGATTAAGGTAAACTAAGCAGAAACGTGTCCTACTCCTCCTAGCCTTTTTATGTCTAATCAGCATAATATTCTACTGTTTGTTTTTTTGGCTGTGTTTGTTTCTGCCTTGGCTTTTTATGGATTTACTAAGTTGCCGTTGTTTGGTTTTCTAAGTATGAGGATGTATGTTATCATAACCTCATTTTGATACAGAGACAAAAGCCTGTTTAGCTCAAATGCTTTTCCAAGGCAGACTGAGGTGAAAACTCGGTATTGGTTGTGTAGTCTATTTGCATGCAGTTGGCAGGTCAGGCAGTCAGTCACTCAAATGAATGTGCATATTGATTTCCCCCCCCCACCCACCAGGCCGTGAAGCTGACCAGCTCCCGGACTCAGCTACCCTATGAATACTACTCCTTGCCCTTCTGTCAGCCTGATAAAGTGGTCTACAAAGCAGAGAACCTGGGTAAGTAAGCATCTCTCTCTGCTCTCCTCTCGTGCAGATGTTGTTCCAAGCGTCTTGTGTCGCTGTTTGGAAGGTTTGCTCTTTGCTTGTGTACTGTGTGTATTCGCTGATGATATGTCTTTGTATGTGATTTATTATCATCTGTTGCACCTCAAGGCCCATCACCAAGAAGTCCTACTGACGTGTTGTTGTGTGTGTGTGTGTGTGTGCGCAGGGGAGGTGTTACGCGGGGACCGTATTGTCAACACCCTGTACTCGGTGCTCATGACCCAGGACAGGAAGTGTGAGGTGGTTTGTGCCAAGCTGAAACTCAACGTGCAGCAGAGTAAGCTGGTGGCTGAGCGAATTCAGGAGGAGTATTATGTTCACCTGTGAGTTCCCTTTTCCTCATTACTCTTTCTCAAGAAACAGTCAACATGCCTGTGAATCATCTGCCATTGGATCAATACAATTTAGGCAGCGCATTTATCAGGTAACTGTGTAAAATGCTGCTGAACTCCCACAGCATTGCAGACAACCTCCCAGTGGCTACTCGGCTGGAGTTCAACCCCAACATAGAGGCAGGGGCTGAGGACAAGGAGGTGGTGAAGGATGTTCAGTTTGAACACGGCTACAGGTTGGGCTTCACTGACAACAGCAAGGTACTGAACCTCTTTACAAGGGCATAACTAAAGGGTGGAGAGAGAGCGTGGACACATCTGAATGAGATTAGGGGAGTGGAATGCTGAATCCTTCTATTTCACCCCCTACACTTTTCACATGTGAAGACAGTAGGTTTTTTTTTAGATATACCATTTGTTTTTATAGAACAGATCTGGTTGGGCAGGGGATCTTAACATTTTTTTCAGCTTGAGGCCCAAATGACAACTTGACCGTCCACCCGAGACCAAACTTGTTCTTCAACAACCCAAATTTATAGATAACTCACAATCCTCTCACATGCCCAGGGCCTACTTTGGGTCCCAAGTCAAACCATAGTTTAAGAAACCCTGCTTTAGGGTGTTTTGTGTTCTGTTCTCTCTGGTACCTGTCCTACAGTATGTTGTGTCTCTACTATAGTTTTACCTGTCCTACAGTATGTTGTCTCTATAGTTCTACCTGTCTTACAGTATGTTGTCTCTACTATAGTTCTACTTGTCCTACAGTATGTTGTCTCTACTATAGTTCTACCTGTCCTACAGTATGTTGTGTCTACTATAGTTCTACTTGTCCTACAGTATGTTGTCTCTACTATAGTTCTACCTGTTCTACAGTATGTTGTGTCTCTACTATAGTTCTACCTCCACAACCACCTGTCCTACAGTATGTTGTCTCTACTATAGTTCTACCTCCACAACCACCTGTCCTTCATCATCTACTACCACAAGGAGAAGCTGGAGGAGGGGGAAGAGCACAACTACAGAGTTGTTCGTTTTGAGGTGGTTCCCCAGAGTGTCAAGGTGGAGGGTAAGTTAGTGTCCTTCCTGAGGTACGAATGGGTTATTTGAGCCCAATAAACAGTGTATTCAAGCATTAAAAAAATACAGGAGTGGAGGACGGCTCATAATAATGTCTGGAACGGCGCGAATGGCTTCAAACGCATGGAAACCATGTTGATACCGTTCCACCTATTCCGCTCCAGTTATTACCACGTGCCACCAACCTCCTGTGAAATACAGCGTGTGTTTCTATTCTTCCCCTTCTCTATGTTAACTCTCTGTATGGATCCCTCTGCAGACCTAAAGGTGGCTGATAAGGGATCGTGTACCCTGCCTGAGGCCACTAACTCAGCTCCTCAGGAGATTGATCCCTCCAAGGACAATGAGGTTCTCTTCACCTACTCTGTCCGCTGGGAGGTAAGAGGCACGGCCCTTCTCTTCATGTTCTATCTTTAGGTTTTTAGCAACGGCAAAGATTTTAGATTTTCCTCTAAAATGTGAAACGTTGTGATGCACTTTAAATAGAATGTCACTTGACTTGGCTGGCAACGTTGTTGTTAATGGACCTCTTCACTGAGGAATGCGGTTATTTGTTTTTGTTAAATATATTCTTCTTTGTTTGCTAGGCTCCTTGATTGTGTAATTGGTTGTCTTGTAATGCAAGGTTCTCTAGATAAAGAGCCCTTGGGTCTCATTAAGGACTCCCCTTCCTAAAGAAATAGAAACGGAGACCGTTTGTCTGCCCTGTAGGAGAGCCAGGTGAAGTGGGCATCTCGCTGGGACACCTACCTGACCATGAGCGATGTGCAGATCCACTGGTTCTCCATCGTCAACTCAGTGGTGGTGGTCTTCTTCCTCTCTGGGATCCTCAGTATGATCATCATCAGGACCCTGAGGAAGGACATCGCCAACTACAACAGAGAGGATGACATAGTAAGAGACCCCACTCACTCTGCTAAATATGACATGGCTTTGGCTTCTGACATCACTTTGTGTCTGTAGCTGCAGAGAGAGAGAGAGAGACTCCGTTAAATAAGTGTGAGACTGCAGAGATTTCAAAATGCGACGTGTTGTGTTCACCCTCTCTAGAAAGGTATTTGCTTCTTCATGTTGTGTGAATGAATGTGGGTTAGTGTCTGTAAAATACCCATGTCTGTCTCCGTTAGGAGGACACCATGGAGGAGTCGGGCTGGAAGAATGTCCATGGCGACGTGTTCAGACCTCCACAGTATCCCATGATCCTCAGCTCTCTGCTGGGCTCGGGCATACAGCTCTTCTGCATGATCCTCATCGTTATCTGTAAGTGGGCTGTAAAAGACGGGACTCCTAAAACCTCTTCAATTAGTACTCTTCTCTACCAACTGGCATTTCCATCGAGGACGTGCATTGTAATGTCTGGATATGGGTCATCCACCACAACTGGAGATGAAAGCGTGGTCGTGTTTGTCTCTGTGACATGGGGCTGATGCTGCTGTGTTATCTCTCCTGTAGTCGTGGCCATGTTGGGAATGCTGTCGCCTTCCAGTAGAGGGGCCCTGATGACCACTTCCTGCTTCCTGTTTATGTTCATGGGGTAAGACACGAGAGTCGCCCTCCTTATTTCTCTCGCCCAATCCCACTTGTGGACATTTTGATAAGTATAAGCAGTATGGGGGGGGGGGACTTCCACCTAGCTTGTCAGAGGGTGTGGTGGAGCGAGCGATTTTTACATGTTGCTTACACCTATCAAATCCTCTCAGATATCCACACAGAAATTGGGTGTAGTATAGAGCTTAGGGGTCCATTTGGGACTGGGGCCTCTGGCTATGGTCTATACGCTGTGGGATAGCCATCCGTATGACTGTTTTCTCTTCCTAGTGTGTTCGGTGGATACTTCGCTGGCAGACTCTACCGCACGCTGAAAGGCCATCGGTGGAAGAAGGGAGCGTTCTGTGTGAGTACTACAAATGGATGCTATCAATGGCTAATGCTGTTTGTTTAAGGAAACTTAGTGTCCTGTTGCCTACTGTTCATGTGGGACTGTTTCTCCTCCGCTCTGCCTGCAGACGGCCACTCTGTACCCTGCCGTGGTCTTCTGCATCTGCTTCGTTCTCAACTGTTTCATCTGGGGAGAGCACTCGTCTGGAGCCGTGAGCTAGCTAGTCTCCTCCATACAGGCCCACTGTATAGCAAGAACACATTCACTATATACAGGCCCACTGTATAGCAACAACACATTCACTGTACACAGGCCCACTGTATAGCAACAACACATTCACTATATACAGGCCCACTGTATAGCAACAACACATTCACTATACACAGGCCCACTGTATAGCAACAACACATTCACTATATACAGGCACACTGTATAGCAACAACACATTCACTATATACAGGCACACTGTATAACAACAACACATTCACTATATACAGGCACACTGTATAGCAACAACACATTCACTATACACAGGCCAACTGTATAGCAACAACACATTCACTATATACAGGCCCACTGTATAGCAACAACACATTCACTATATACAGGCCCACTGTATAGCAACAACACATTCACTATGTACAGGCCCACTGTATAGCAACAACACATTCACTATGTACAGGCCCACTGTATAGCAACAACACATTCACTATGTACAGGCCCACTGTATAGCAACAACACATTCACTATGTACAGGCCCACTGTATAGCAACAACACATTCACTATGTACAGGCCCACTGTATAGCAACAACACATTCACTATATACAGGCCCACTGTATAGCAACAACACATTCACTATATACAGGCCAACTGTATAGCAACAACACATTCACTATATACAGGCCCACTGTATAGCAACAACACATTCACTATACACAGGCCCACTGTATAGCAACAACACATTCACTATATACAGGCCCACTGTATAGCAACAACACATTCACTATACACAGGCCCACTGTATAGCAACAACACATTCACTATGTACAGGCCCACTGTATAGAAACAACACATTCACTATATACAGGCCCACTGTATAGCAACACATTCACTATATACAGGCCCACTGTATAGCAACAACACATTCACTATGTACAGGCCCACTGTATAGAAACAACACATTCACTATATACAGGCACACTGTATAGCAACAACACATTCACTATATACAGGCCCACTGTATAGCAACAACACATTCACTATATACAGGCACACTGTATAGCAACAACACATTCACTATATACAGGCACACTGTATAGCAACAACACATTCACTATATACAGGCCCACTGAATAGCAACAACACATTCACTATATACAGGCACTCACTGTCATAACTCGGACAGGTGTTGGTGTCTACCTCACAGCATTGTAAGGACTATATCTCTTAGTTGAAATAGGACTGTGATGTATTGTGTTGACATCAATCACACCATCTCCCCCCTCTCTCCTCAGGTCCCCTTCACCACCATGCTGGCTCTACTCTGCATGTGGTTCGGTATCTCCATGCCGCTGGTTTACTTGGGCTACTACTTTGGCTTCCGCAAGCAGCCGTACGATAACCCCGTCCGCACCAATCAGATCCCTCGCCAGGTGCCTGAGCAGCGCTGGTACATGAACAAGTTTGTGGGGTGAGTGTACTTGTCAAGCCTGCCTACTACTATGTTCTAGAGCAGTGGTTCTAGAACAACCTCCAGCTGTGTACCCCCTCTAGCACCAGGGTCAGCACACTCTCAAATGTTGTTTTTTGTCATCATCGTAAGCCTGCCGCACACACACTATATGATACATTTATTAAACATAAGAATGAGTGAGTTTTTGTCACAACCTGGCTCGTGGGAAGTGACAGAACTCTTATAGGACCAGGGCACAAATAATAATAATCAATAATTTTGCTCTTTATTTAACCACCTTACATATAACACCTTTTGTTCCTCAAAAATTGTGAATAACTCACCACAGGTTAATGAGAAGGCTGTGCTTGAAAGGATGCACGTAACTCTGCAATGTTGGGTTATACTGGAGAGAGTCTCAGTCTTAAATCATTTTCCACACACAGCCTGTGCCTGTATTTAGTTTTCATGCTAGTGAGGGCCGAGAACCCACTCCCACATAGGTACGTGGTTGCAATCAGTGCCTTAACAGTGCGATTTGCCAAGGCAGGATACTGAGCGCAGCCCAATCCAGAAATCTGGCAGTGGCTTCTGATTAAATAACATGAGGCTCTTGTTCAGATATCGGTAAGTGGATCTGTGTGAACGTGCCTTAGTCATGCTGCAAGAAGGTATGAGGACTGAAGATGTGGCCAGGGCAATAAATTGCAATGTCTGTACTGTGAGATGCCTAGACAGCGCTACAGGGAGACAGGACGGACAGCTGATTGTCCTCGCAGTGGACGTGTAACAAAACCTACACAGGATCGGTACATCCGAACATCACACCTGCGGGACAGGTACAGGATGGCAACAACAACTGCCCGAGTTACACCAGGAACGCACAGTCCCTCCATCAGTGCTCAGACTGTCCGCAATAGGCTGAGAGGCTGGACTGAGGGCTTGTAGGCCTGTTTTAAGGCAGGTCCTCACCAGACATCACGGACAACATCGCCTGGGAACAAACCCACCGTCGCTGGACCAGGCAGGACTGGCAAAAAGTGCTCTTCACTGACAAGTCGCTGTGTTGTCTCACCAGGGGTGATGGTCAGATTCGTGTTTATCGTTGAAGGAATGAGTGTTACACCAAGACATGTACTCTGGAGAGGGATCGATTTGGAGGTGGAGGGTCGTCATGGTCTGGTGCGGTGTGTCACAGCATCATCGGACTGAGCTTGTTGTCATCGCAGGCAATCTCAACGCTGTGAGTTACAGGGAAGACATCCTCCTCCCTCATGTGGTACCCTTCCTGCAGGCTCATCCTGACATGACCCTCCAGCATGACAATGCCACCAGCCATACTGCTCGTTCTGTGCGTGATTTCCTTCAAGACAGGAATGTCTGTGTTCTGCCATGGCCAGCGACGAGCCCTGATCTAGGGCCCCCCCACCTGAAATGTCCGGGAACTTGCAGGTGCCTTGGTGGAAGAGTGGGGTAACATCTCACAGCAAGAACTGGCAAATCTGGTGCAGTCCATGAGGAGGAGATGCACTGCAGTACTTAATGTAGCTGGTGGCCACATCAGATAATGACTTTTGATTTTGACCCCCCCACCTTTGTTCATGGACACATTATTCCATGTCTGTTAGCCACATGGCTGTGGAACTTGTTCAGTTTGTCTGTTGTTAAATCTTATGTTCATAAAAATATTTACATTTTTTATTTACATGTTAAGTTTGCTGACAATAAATGCAGTTGACAATGAGAAGACGTTTCTTTTTTTGCTGAGTTTAGTTGCAGAGAATCCCTGTAATCCTAGATTCAGATCATTCAGGAGAGGAAAAAAACATCACCCAGATTAGCCAGTCGTGTGAGAAACTTGTCATCATGCAAGCGGTCAGACAAGTGAAAATTATGGTCAGTAAAGAAAACTTCAAGCTCGTCTCAATTTTTTTAAATGTGTCAATACTTTGTCCCTTGATAACCAGAGCACCTCTGTATGTTGTGAAAGCATAATGCAGAAAATACACGAGAGTTCAGGGGCCTTGCTTTAACAAAGTTAACCATTTTCACTGTTGTGTCCAAAACGTCTTTCAATCTGTCAGGCATTTCTTGGCAGCAAGGGCTTCTCGGTGGATGCCGCGGTGTAGCTAAGAGCCTCTCGGTGGATGCCGCGGTGTAGCTAAGAGCCTCTCGGTGGATGCCGCGGTGTAGCTAAGAGCCTCTCGGTGGATGCCGCGGTGTAGCTAAGAGCCTCTCGGTGGATGCTGCGGTGTAGCTAAGAGCCTCTCGGTGGATGCCGCGGTGTAGCTAAGAGCCTCTCGGTGGATGCTGCGGTGTAGCTAAGAGCCTCTCGGTGGATGCCGCGGTGTAGCTAAGAGCCTCTCGGTGGATGCCGCGGTGTAGCTAAGAGCCTCTCGGTGGACGCTGCGGTGTAGCTAAGAGCCTCTCGGTGGACGCTGCGGTGTAGCTAAGAGCCTCTC
>NC_088229.1:9646983-9660045 GCF_036934945.1 Oncorhynchus masou masou | reverse complement strand
TAACAATGGAACACTGGCCACTTTAACAATGGAACACTGGCCACTTTAATAATGGAACACTAGTCACTCATAATGTTGACATATTTTGCATTACTCATCTCATATGTATATTTCTATATTCTTAATTCAATTCCTTTACATTTGTGTGTATTGTGTATATTGTTGTGAAATGTTAGATATGACTTGTTAGATATCACTGCACTGTTGGAGCTAGAAACACAAGCATTTTGTTACACCCACAATAACATCTGCTAAACATGTGTATGTGACCAATAAAACTGGATTAGATTTGACATACAGTTGGCCAGGGCAGCTCTAGAAGGGCAGATATTTGACAAAACTGACTTGTTGGAAAGGTGGCATCCCATGACGGTGCCATGTTGAAAGTCACTGAGCTCTTCAGTTTGGACCATTCTACTGCCAATGTTTGTCTGTGGAGATTGCATGGCTGTGTGCTCGACCCCTGTCAGCAAAGGGCTGAAATAGACAAATCCACGAAATCTGAAAGGGTGTCTGCATGCTTTTGTTTCTCCACAAAAACATAGAGCACAACTGGCAAGTACTGTACTTCAATATTTGTACTAAAAGGTGCTAAACAAAAGAGCATTGAATAAACATCTCTCTCTCTCGTCACAGTTTTGGTGTTTAGGCAAGATCAAAGTATATTCACGTATGGAAGTATCTCCTGTTTTGGAGAATATGGACAAAAATAACTAAACTGATACGACAAATCTAATTCCAAATGTACACAGATAGAATGGGCAAAAAATAGCTAATAGGCTAATGGAGTGCAGCCCTACAACACAACAGCAAAACAGTGAAAGTCAACATAGACATATGGAACGTTAGATAGACACCAAGTTCCAACTGTCTCTCTCAAAAGCTCTCTACCTCTTCAAAGTCACATCCATTGATGGAGACACGAATGTGTTTGTGAATTTAGGGTGTTTTGAGCTGGTTGAGTTTTTACAGAAAGTCTCTGGCGGTTGTATCTCTATGAGTTGAACATGTCTGGATACAGATCTGCCCCCCCCCCTCCCTCCTCTCTGTCACTGTGGCGTCCAGCAGGCAGCGGAGGCGGTGAGCACAGAGATATGTGCAGAAAGTCACTCGCTGGCAAAATGAGGCCATTCAACCACATGGCCAGTGTGAAGAGGACCCACTGGCCCGCGATTGGCCAGCCCACACTGGGGAAGGGGAGGACACCGTACAGAGAGGAGGAGGGGAGAGAGAGAGAGAGAGAGGGAGGTACGGTCACGTGACCTAGTCCAGCAGAGAGCTGTATAATAGGCCCTCTCTCGGAGTAGAGAGGCAAAGGCTGGATGTGAACCAAAATCCCTCTACCACACACAGGCTGGGCATTGTTGCCTGTTCACCAGACTCCATCTCAGGGGGCACTTTATCATTCAATTAGGACAGCTTTCACACCAGGCACCAGAGAAAGGGGACCTTCAATCAAACTCTAAAAACTCACACTAAAGCTGGAGGGGACACAGGAAAGGGACTCAAAGTTGTCACTCCACTTCCATTTTTTTGTGTGTGTTGTCCTCCAAGACTTTGAGGAGAGAGGAAGAGAGAGGAAGAGGAAGAAATGTGACAGGAAAGAAAAGCGAGGGGAAGTATCGAGGCGGGACAACATGCATTCAACCACGTGTTCATGGAGGGTAGGCCATATGTGTGAATGGGGGAGAGAGAGGGAGGATGTCAGAGAGGTGGGAGGATGAGAGAGGGAGGATGTCAGAGAGGAGGGAGGATGTCAGAGAGGAGGGAGGATGTCAGAGAGGTGGGAGGATGTCAGAGAGGTGGGAGGATGAGAGAGCGAGGATGTCAGAGAGGAGGGAGGATGAGAGAGGGAGGATGTCAGAGAGGAGGGAGGATGTCAGAGAGGTGGGAGGATGTCAGAGAGGTGGGAGGAATTCAGAGAGGTGGGAGGATGTCAGAGAGGAGGGAGGATGTCAGAGAGGGAGGGAGGATGTCAGAAGGTGGGAGGATGTCAGAGAGGAGGGAGGATGTCAGAAGGTGGGAGGATGTCAGAGAGGAGGGAGGATGTCAGAAGGTGGGAGGATGTCAGAGAGGAGGGAGGATGTCAGAGAGGAGGGAGGATGTCAGAGAGGAGGGAGGATGTCAGAAGGTGGGAGGATGTCAGAGAGGAGGGAGGATGTCAGAGAGGAGGGAGGATGTCAGAGAGGAGGGAGGATGTCAGAAGGTGGGAGGATGTCAGAGAGGAGGGAGGATGTCAGAGAGGAGGGAGGATGTCAGAGAGTTCACAGCATTAACAGAGTTCACAGCATTAACAGCATCACTGCATTAACAGCATCACTGCACACGTCGCTGCATTTTACTCCTCTCTCAGTTATAGAAAAACTGTTGTAACTATGAACCACTGATTAACGTAGGTTAATTTAGTATGTGAATGTATTGCAGGTCAAAGCGATGACATGTTCAGACAGACTTCAGATCAGAAACTGAACTGTGTGCTCGACGTGGTCTTGAATGAACAGAGGACATTCACCTGGACGCAGAGCAAAGCTGTGGTACCTGATGGACTTTCCCCTCCCATATACTCTAATGTCCTAATGAAGTTCTCTCCACATTTAGGAATTGTAACGGCTGTCATCCGACGAGGAGGAGGAGGAGGAGTAAAGACCGGAGGACCAATGTGCAGCGTGGTACGTGTTCATGCTCTTTATTAAAACAAGCGAACACTGAAACAAAACAATAAAGGACACGTGAAATAACCAACCGAAACAGTTCCGTGTGGAACAAACACAGACACAGAAAATACACACCCACCAAACACAAATGGGAAAAGGCTACCTAAGTATGATTCTCAATCAGAGACAACTAACGACACCTGCCTCTGATTGAGAACCATACCAGGCCAAATGCAAAACACAGCATAGACAACGCACCCAACTCACGCCCTGACCATACTAAAACGAAGACATAACAAAGGAACTAAGGTCCGAAGGTGACAGAAATCCAATGTTCAGACAATGTTCATATTCCCTCATCTCCCAATGTATGCATCCTTACCTTCACCACCCTCGCAAATGTTTTGGCCAAATGTTGTGAGCTTTGAATGTTACCAAAAAAAAGTGGGAATCATTTCACACAGTCTCAACTTCATGTGTTTCAACTTCTTTCTAATAGGGAGAGATGCTTTCTTGTCATCTAAGGATGGAGAGATGCTTTCTTGTCATCTAAGGATGGAGACATGCTTTCTTGTCATCTAAGGATGGAGACATGCTTTCTTATCATCTAAGGATGGAGACATGCTTTCGTGTCATCTAAGTATGGAGGGATGCTTTCTTGTCATCTAAGGATGGAGAGATGCTTTCTTGTCATCTAAGGATGGAGAGATGCTTTCGTTGGCATAATTTTTGCGGGGTTGGGATTGTGGAAAAGGCAGGGTTGTGGAGCAGGGTGGGGTTGTGGAAAAGGCAGGGTTGTGGAGCAGGGTGGGGTTGTGGAAAAGGCAGGGTTGTGGAGCAGGGTGGGGTTGTGGAAAAGGCAGGGTTGTGGAGCAGGGTGGGGTTGTGGAAAAGGCAGGGTTGTGGAGCAGGGTGGGGTTGTGGAAAAGGCAGGGTTGTGGAGCAGGGTGGGGTTGTGGAAAAGCCAGGGTTGTGGAGCAGGGCGGGGTTGTGGAGCAGGGCGGGGTTGTGGAGCAGGGTGGGGTTGTGGAGCAGGGCGGGGTTGTGGAGCAGGGTGGGGTTGTGGAGGGGTTGTTAAAAATCACTTGAAAAGAAGGAAGGGGTAATGTGTCCCCAGACACGGTGTCTGACTGTGTTCTGCTCTGAGTGGGAGTCAGGCATTACTCTCAGTACAACAGTCCTCTGATCCTCAGTACTACAGTCGTGGCCAGAAGTTTTGAGAATGACACATATATTAATTTCCACATATATTAATTTTGCTGCTTCAGTGGCTTTATATATTTTTGTCAGATGTTACTATGGAGTACTGAAGTATAATTACAAGCATTTCCTAAGTGTCAAAGGCTTTTGTTGACAATTACATGAAGTTGATGCAAAGAGTCAATATTTGCAGTGTTGACTCTTCTTTTTTCAAGACCTCTGCAATCCGCCCTGGCATGCTGTCAATTAACTTCTGGGCCACATCCTGACTGATGGCAGCCCATTCTGGCATAATCAATGCTTGGAGTTTGTTAGAATTTGTGGGGTTTTGTTTGTCCACCTGCCTCTTGAGGATTGACCACAAGTTCTCAATGGAATTAAGGTCTGGGGAGTTTCCTGGCCATGGACCCAAAATATCGATGTTTTGTTCCCCGAGCCACTTAGTTATCACTTTTGCCTTATGGCAAGGTGCTCCATCATGCTGGAGAGGGCATTGTTCGTCACCAAACTGTTCCTGGATGGTTGGGAGAAGTTGCTCTCGGAGAGTGTGTTGGTACCATTCTCTATTCATGGCTGTGTTCTTAGGCAAAATTGTGAGTGAGCCCACTCCGTTGGCTGAGAAGCAACCCTACACATGAATGGTCTCAGGATGCTTTACTGTTGGTATGACACAGGACTGATGGTAGCGCTCACCTTGTCTTCTCCGGACAAGCTTTTTTCCGGATGCCCCAAACAATCGGAAAGGGGACTTTACCCCAGTCCTCAGCAGTCCAATCCCTGTACCTCAGCAGTCCTCCCCAGAATATCAGTCTGTCCCTGATGTTTTTCCTGGAGAGAAGTGGCTTCTTTGCTGCCCTTCTTGAAACCAGGCCATCCTCCAAAAGTCTTCACCTCACTGTGCGTGCAGTGCAAGCTCTGTACTGGTGGTGCCCTGATCCCGCAACTGAATCAACTTTAGGACATGGTCCTGGCGCTTGCTGGACTTTCTTGGGCGCCCTGAAGCCTTCTTCACAACAATTGAACCGCTCTCCTTGATGTTCTTGATGATCCGATAAATGGTTGATTTAGGTGCAATCTTACTGGCAACAATATCCTTGCCTGTGAAGCCCTTTTTGTGCAAAGCAATGATGACAGCACATGTTTCCTTGCAGGTAACCATGGTTGACAGAGGAAGAACAATGATTCCAAGCACCACCCTACTTTTGAAGCTTCCAGTCTGTTATTCAAACTCAATCAGCATGACAAAGTAATCTCCAGCCGTGTCTTTGTCAACACTTACACCTGTGTTAAAGAGAGAATCACTGACATGATGTCAGCTGGTCCTTTTGTGGCAGGGCTGAAATGCAGTGGAAATGTTTTTTGGGGGATTCAGCTCATTTGCATGGCAAAGAGGGACTTTGCAATTAATTGCAATTCATCTGAACACTCTTCATAACATTCTGGAGTTTATGCAAATTGACATCATACAAACTGAGGTATCAGACTTTGTGACACAAATATACATTTTCAATCTCAAAACCTTTGGCCTCTCAGTACTACAGTTCCTCTCTGATCCTCTCAGTTCCTCTCTGATCCTCTCAGTACTACAGGTCCTCTCTGATCCTCTCTGATCCTCTCTGATCCTCTCAGTACTACAGGTCCTCTCTGATCCTCTCAGTACTACAGTTCCTCTCTGATCCTCTCAGTTCCTCTCTGATCCTCTCAGTACTACAGGTCCTCTCTGATCCTCTCAGTACTACAGTTCCTCTCTGATCCTCTCAGTACTACTGTTCCTCTCTGATCCTCTATGATCCTCTCTGATCCTCTCTGTACTACTGTTCCTCTCTGATCCTCTATGATCCTCTCTGATCCTCTCTGATCCTCTCAGTACTACAGTCCCTCTCTGATCCTCTCAGTACTACAGTTCCTCTCTGATCCTCTCAGTACTACAATTCCTCTCTGATCCTCTCAGTACTACAGTTCCTCTCTGATCCTCTCTGATCCTCTCAGTACTACAGTTCCTCTCTGATCCTCTCAGTGATACAGGTCCTCTCTCTGATCCTCTCAGTTCCTCTCTGATCCTCTCAGTACTACAGTTCCTCTCTGATCCTCTCAGTACTACAGTTCCTCTCTGATCCTCTACGGTTCCTCTCTGATCCTCTCAGTACTACAGTTCCTCTCTGATCCTCTCAGTACTACAGTTCCTCTCTGATCCTCTCTGATCCTCTCTGATCCTCTCTGATCCACTCAGTACTACAGTTCCTCTGATCCTCTCAGTACTACTGTTCCTCTCTGATCCTCTCTGATCCTCTCTGATCCTCTCAGATCCCTCTGTTCCTCTCTGATCCTCTCAGTACTACAGTTCCTCTCTGATCCTCTCAGTACTACAGTTCCTCTCTGATCCTCTCTGATTCCTCTCTGATCCTCTCTGATCCTCTCAGTACTACAGTTCCTCTCTGATCCTCTCAGTACTACAGTTCCTCTCTGATCCTCTCAGATCCTCTCTGATCCTCTCAGTACTACAGTTCCTCTCTGATCCTCTCTGATCCTCTCAGTTCCTCTCTGATCCTCTCAGTACTACGGTCCTCTCTGATCCTCTCAGTACTACAGTTCCTCTCTGATCCTCTCTGGTTCCTCTCTGATCTCTCTCTGATCCTCTCTGATCCTCTCAGTACTACAGTTCCTCTCTGATCCTCTCTGATCCTCTCTGATCCTCTCTGATCCTCTCTGATCCTCTCTGATCCCTCTCTGATCCTCTCTGATCCTCTCAGTACTACAGTTCCTCTCTGATCCTCTCAGTACTACGGTCCTCTCTGATCCTCTCAGTACTACGGTTCCTCTCTGATCCTCTCAGTACTACGGTTCCTCTCTGATCCTCTCAGTACTACGGTTCCTCTCTGATCCTCTCAGTACTACAGTTCCTCTCTGATCCTCTCTGATCCTCTCTGATCCTCTCTGATCCTCTCAGTACTACGGTTCCTCTCTGATCCTCTCAGTACTACACAGTTCCTCTCTGATCCTCTCTGATCCTCTCTGATCCTCTCAGTACTACGGTTCCTCTCTGATCCTCTCAGTACTACAGTTCCTCTCTGGATCCTCTCTGATCCTCTCAGTACTACGGTTCCTCTCTGATCCTCTCAGTACTACGGTTCCTCTCTGATCCTCTCTGATCCTCTCAGTACTACTGTTCCTCTCTGATCCTCTCAGTACTACAGTTCCTCTCTGATCCTCTCTGATCCTCTCTGTTCCTCTCTGATCCTCTCAGTACTACGGTTCCTCTCTGATCCTCTCAGTACTACTGTACCTCTCTGATCCTCTCAGTACTACAGTTCCTCTTTGATCCTCTCTGATCCTCTCTGATCCTCTCAGTACTACGGTTCCTCTCTGATCCTCTCAGTACTACAGTTCCTCTCTGATACCAGTTCCTCTCTGATCCTCTCAGTACTACAGTTCCTCTCAGTGATCCTCTCAGTACTACAGTTCCTCTCTGATCCTCTCTGATCCTCAGTACTACAGGTTCCTCTCTGATCCTCAGTACTGGTCCTCTCTGATCCTCTCAGTACTACGGTTCCTCTCTGATCCTCTCAGTCTATGGTCCTCTCTGATCCTCTCAGTACTACGGTTCCTCTCTGATCCTCTCAGTACTACAGTTCCTCTCTGATCCTCTCTGATCCTCTCTGATCCTCTCTGATCCTCTCTGATCCTCTCAGTACTACAGTTCCTCTCTGATCCTCTCTGATCCTCTCAGTACTACAGTTCCTCTCTGATCCTCTCAGTACTACGGTCCTCTCTGATCCTCTCAGTACTACGGTTCCTCTCTGATCCTCTCTGATCCTCTCAGTACTACGGTTCCTCTCTGATCCCTCTCTGATTCTCTCAGTACTACTGTTCCTCTCTGATCCTCTCTGATCCTCTCAGTACTACAGTCCCTCTCTGATCCTCCTCTCAGTTCCTCTCTGATCCTCTCAGTTCCTCTCAGATCCTCTCAGTTCCTCTCAGTTCCTCTCAGTACTACAGGTTCCTCTCTGATCCTCTACACGGTTCCTCTCTGATCCTCTCTGGTCCTCTCTGATCCTCTCAGTACTACAGGATCCTCTCTGATCCTCTCAGTACTACAGTTCCTCTCTGATCCTCTCAGTACTATGGTTCCTCTCTGATCCTCTCAGTACTACAGTTCCTCTCTGATCCTCTCAGTTCCTCTCTGATCCTCTCTGATCCTCTCAGTTCCTCTCTGATCCTCTCAGTTCCTCTCTGATCCTCTCAGTACTACAGTTCTTCTCTCAGTATCAGTTCTTCTCTGATCCTCTCAGTACTACGGTTCCTCTCTGATCCTCTCAGTACTACAGTTCTTCTCTGATCCTCTCTGATCCTCTCGGTTCCTCTCTGATCCTCTCAGTTCCTCTCTGATCCTCTCAGTACTACAGTTCCTCTCTGATCCTCTCAGTACTACAGTTCCTCTCTGATCCTCTCAGTACTACTGTTCTTCTCTGTTCCTCTCTGATCCTCTCAGTACTACGGTTCCTCTCTGATCCTCTCAGTACTACGGTTCCTCTCTGATCCTCTCAGTTCCTCTCTGATCCTCTCAGTACTACAGTTCCTCTCTGATCCTCTCAGTTCTTCTCTGATCCTCTCTGTTCCTCTCTGATCCTCTCTGATCCTCTCAGTACTACAGTTCCTCTCTGATCCTCTCTGATCCTCTCAGTTCCTCTCTGATCCTCTCAGTTCCTCTCTGATCCTCTCAGTACTACAGGTCCTCTCTGATCCTCTCAGTACTACAGTTCCTCTCTGATCCTCTCAGTACTACAGTTCCTCTCAGTTCCTCTCTGATCCTCTCAGTACTACAGTTCCTCTCTGATCCTCTCAGTACTACGGTTCCTCTCTGATCCTCTCAGTACTACAGTCCCTCTCTGATCCTCTCAGTACTACAGTCCCTCTCTGATCCTCTCAGTTCCTCTCTGATCCTCTCAGTGATCCTCTCAGTACTACAGTTCCTCTCAGTTCCTCTCTGATCCTCTCAGTACTACAGGTCCTCTCTGATCCTCTCAGTACTATCCTCTCAGTTCCTCTCTGATCCTCTCAGTACTAGGTCCTCTCTGATCCTCTCAGGTTCCTCTCAGTTCCTCTCTGATCCTCTCAGTACTACAGTTCCTCTCTGACAGTACTACAGGTCCTCTCTGATCCTCTCAGGTACTGATCCTCTCAGTTCCTCTCTGATCCTCTCAGTACTACAGTTCCTCTCTGATCCTCTCAGTACTACGGTTCCTCTCTGATCCTCTCTGATCCTCTCAGTACTACAGTTCCTCTCTGATCCTCTCAGATCATCTCAGTACTCTGTTCCTCTCAGTTCCTCTCTGATCCTCTCAGTACTACAGTTCCTCTCAGTTCCTCTCTGATCCTCTCAGTACAGATCCTCTCTGATCCTCTCAGTACTACGGTTCCTCTCTGATCCTCTCTGATCATCTCAGTACTACAGTTCCTCTCAGTTCCTCTCTGATCCTCTCAGTACTACAGATCCTCTCTGATCCTCTCAGTACTACGGTTCCTCTCTGATCCTCTCTGATCCTCTCAGTACTACAGTTCCTCTCAGTTCCTCTCTGATCCTCTCTGATCCTCTCAGTACTACAGTTCCTCTCAGTTCCTCTCTGATCCCCTCTGATCCTCTCAGTACTACAGTTCCTCTCAGATCCTCTCTGATCCTCTCAGTACTACAGATCCTCTCTGATCCTCTCAGTACTACGGTTCCTCTCTGATCCTCTCTGATCATCTCAGTACTACAGATCCTCTCTGATCCTCTCAGTACTACGGTTCCTCTCTGATCCTCTCTGATCCTCTCAGTACTACGGTTCCTCTCTGATCTGATCATCTCAGTACTACAGTTCCTCTCAGTTCCTCTCTGATCCTCTCAGTACTACAGTTCCTCTCTGATCCTCTCAGTACTACAGTTCCTCTCTGATCCTCTCAGTACTACAGTTCCTCTCTGATCCTCTCTGATCATCTCAGTACTACAGTTCCTCTCAGTTCCTCTCTGATCCTCTCAGTACTACAGTTCCTCTCTGATCTGATCATCTCAGTACTACGGTTCCTCTCTGAGTTCCTCTCTGATCCTCTCAGTACTACAGTTCCTCTCTGATCCTCTCAGTTACTACAGATCCTCTCAGTTCCTCTCTGATCCTCTCAGTACTACAGTTCCTCTCTGATCCTCTCAGTACTACAGTTCCTCTCTGATCCTCTCAGTACTACAGTTCCTCTCTGATCCTCTCAGTACTACTGTTCCTCTCAGTTCCTCTCTGATCCTCTCAGTACTACAGTTCCTCTCTGATCCTCTCTGATCCTACAGTTCCTCTCTGATCCTCTCAGTACTACGGTTTCCTGATCCTCTGATCCTCTCTGATCCTCTTTGATCCTCTCAGTACTACAGTTCCCCTCTGATTCACTGACACATAAAATGGCATAACTGGATCGGTGCATATTTAAGGCATTACAGGGCTAAGATGAATAACTCCCTCCCTAGGCAGGGATATGACTCACGTTTAGGTATATCTTATTTTCATTATTTACAAACCCTTTAATGCAAACCTACGTGTTCTCCTGTCACTTACCTAAACGTAGCATCTTTAGAAATAATGGTAGAGAATGATCCGAGGTGAGGTTTTGCTTCGTGGAGTTCAAGATACACAAACAGTCAGTCTGTCTCAAGGCTTCAACGCAACGGAATCTGCGTTGCAGTTCTTACACAGTAAATATATTTCCCACAGTCATAAAAATCACAGAATCCCTTTGGGTACTGTAAAACATTATACAATTACCAGGTAGGCTCACGTCACAGTTCAAAGTGTTTCCGCAGGCAGTAGTTTGTGAACAAAGATATTAAATAAACATTGGCGTGAGCAATTGAACCTGACCTTTATATTTAGACTCTGACTTGGTCATCTTTCTGAATAATAATCACATCAGGAATAAATAAATAAATAAATAAAATCGATGCATCTGACTTCAGGGGAAAAGTTCTCCATTTCTGATAGATACCTTGACATGTTCCGTCTATCTATATACATAGTCCTCCAGTTTTCTGTTTCTCCTGTACATCAGTTTTACCAAACTGGATGAGATGGATGGAGGACAGAGAGGGAGTCTTGGCGTTTCTCCTGTACATCAGCTTTGACCTGACCTGACCGCCCGCCAGCCAGACAGACAGATGGAGCGGAGACTTTTCAGAGCGAGACAGAGAGCGAGAGACAGAGAGCGAGAGACAGAGAGCGAGTCTCCGAGACAGAGAGCGAGAGACAGAGTCTCCGAGAGACAGAGTTACTCAGAGACAGCCGCTCAGACAGATGTGGTGTTCTCTCTCCAGCGAGAGACAGAGCGCAGCCCGCATCGCCTAGACAGGGCGCGAGTGGGGCAGACAGAGAGCGAGAGACAGGAGAGCGAGAGACAGAGAGCGAGAGACAGGGCCCTGTCTTCCCTATGACAGGGGAATCGAAAGGAGCACTCTCGGGTGTAAGCCCCAGTCTTTGGATGAGATGGATGGAGGACAGAGAGGGGGAGGGCAGAGGAGAGGTGTATCAGTGGTGCTTCGGTGATGGAGGACAGATCTCGGCCAAGGGGGCAGAGGGAGAGGTGTAAGCCCCAGTCTTTGGATGAGATGGATGGAGGACAGAGAGGGGGGGGAGAGGTGTAAGCCCCAGTCTTTGGATGAGATGGATGGAGGACAGAGAGAGGGGGGGCAGAGGGAGAGGTGTAAGTGGTAACCCTCACTGTGATGGATGGAGGACAGACAGGGGGAGGGCAGAGGGAGAGGTGTAACTAGTAATACTATCCTATCCTGGTGTTTCTTTCGTGATGGATGGAGGACAGAGAGGGGGAGGGGGCAGAGGAGAGGTGTAAGCCCCAGTCTTTGGATGAGATGGATGGAGGACAGAGAGGGGGGCAGAGGGAGAGGTGCGGTACCATAGTCTTGTGCTCTCGTGATGGAGGACAGAGGGGGGGCAGAGGGAGAGGAATGACATAACAGTTAAGAAAGCCCCAGTCTTTGGATGAGATGGATGGAGGACAGAGAGAGTGGGGGCGTTTTACTCAGAGGGAGAGGTGTAAGTCCAGCTGTGCTTCGTGATGGAGGACAGAGTCTCTCCCGGGGGGGGGCAGAGGGAGAGGTGCTGAGAAGTGCCCAGTCTTTGGATGAGATGGATGGAGGACAGAGAGGGGGGCATTGAGGGAGTCACGGTGTGCAGCTTTCTGGGCCAGTCTTTGGATGAGATGGATGGAGGACAGCCCTTAGAGAGGGGGGCAGAGGGAGAGGTGTACAGTGGTGACATCTCTAGACAGTGATGGATGGAGGACAGAGTGGGGGGGGCAGAGGGAGAGGTGTAAGTGGTGCTTCGTGATGGATGGAGGACAGAGAGAGGGGGGGCAGAGGGAGAGGTGTAAGTGGTGCTTCGTGATGGATGGAGGGCAGAGGGAGAGGTGTTTTTAAGTGGTGCTTATCGTGATGGATGGAGGACAGAGGGAGAGGTGTACAGGATGGAGGACAGAGGGAGAGGTGTAGAAGGATGGAGGACAAAGCCGGAGAGGTGTATGGATGGAGGACAGAGGGAGAGGTGTAAGGATGGAGGACAGAGGGAGAGGTGTAAGTGGTGCTTCGTGATGGATGGAGGACAGATTCTCTAAGGGGAGAGGCTCCCTCCTGCTAAGGAGACGGCTCAGAAGTGGTGTTTTCGTGATGGATGGAGGACAGAGGGAGACGTCTCAATTTTGGAGGATGGATTGGGGACAGAGTCTCTCGGAGAGGTGTCAGAGTGGTGCTTCGTGGGATGGATGGAGGGCAGAGAGGGACCAGGTGTCAAGTGGACAGCGTCCCCTCCGTGATGGATGGAGGACAGAGGGAGAGGTGTAAGGATGGAGGACAGAGAGGGAGAGGTGTGAGGGGATGGAGGACAGAGGGAGAGGTGTAAGGATGGAGGACAGAGTCTCCCTGTGTTAACCGTTCTTCCGGAGTTCTAGGTGTAAGGATGGAGGACAGAGGGAGAGGTGTTAAGGATGGAGGACAGAGGGAGAGGTGTAAGGATGGAGGACAGAGGGAGTGGTGAGGATGGAGGACAGAGGGAGAGGTCGGTAAGGATGGAGGACAGAGGGAGAGGTGTAAGGATGGAGGACAGAGGGAGAGGTGTAAGGATGGAGGACAGAGGGAGAGGTAGTAAGGATGGAGGACAGAGGGAGAGAGTGTAAGTGGTGC